>NW_026684293.1:0-38317 GCF_943735745.2 Anopheles bellator | reverse complement strand
GCGGACACCACCGCGACATACCAAAATCCATTTTTATATATAGAGATGGAGCTTGTATGGTGGAATGGCAGTTGTCCGTCGTTAGGTCCATGGAGTGAGCAGTCGACTGAATTCTCTCACCAAACGGCCCCCTGTCTCTCACGTGTGTGTCCCCTCGCTTTCTTCGTTTTCTTTCTCCCATATTCCCCCCTAGCCAAAATGAAACAGTTCGTATTTGGTCGGTATATTCCGGTATATTTTCTCTCTCTTTTTTCGGTTCGCGTTCATTCTTCACTCTTCACTAGCGGTCGTCGTAGTAATTTGGTGCGTAGCTGCTTATTGTTGTTGGTGACGTCGAAAACAAGTTTTGCATTCGAATCCTATGCATCCCAGTTTAGTTGGACATCTGAAACGAGCAAAGCGAAAACATTTCAACATTATTTGATTGTCACTTAATACTGTCCAATAAACTTACCTGGATTATTTCTATCAAGATCACACATGATCGAAAGAGAAGCACTAGCACTTGGTACTTTACACTTGCCACTTAGAAAAAACAGAGGCAGAGGTTTCGTCCCGATTCGCCTAAGTCCAAGTAGAACAGAAGTTAAAGACAGACCGTCGGACCCTCAGAAACTTCGGGATTTTGCCTAGATCTCGCTATCTCTTTTTTTCTATTCATTTTTCTTTCTCTCTAGCGTTCGTCTTCCACCTGCACCGCGTAAGCATCGCCTCTCGCCCATAGCGCCTTTCCTCTCCAAGTAATTCAAACCCACAAGCTGACGCGTGAAAGCCCTCCTCACGGGGTTCCTTCCACTCCTTTCCGCCGCTGCCCAGACGCGGACCCTCATGAGCCGGCCCGCTCGTTGCAGTGAGCGTCGTGCTCGGCCTCCCTCGTCCTCGTCGCAGGCAAAGGGGCGTTCGATTTCACTCGTCTCAGTTTTCCTCCGCCGCGTCGCAGGCAGAGGGGCAGCTCGGGCTCTCAAAATTGTTCACTGGGAATGCAGGTGCTTAGGAACGACATCGAGGGACCTGTCGTAGGTGAAATTCGGAGTACCCAGTAAACAAAATCGCTGTTCTCACTATGGGGCTTGAATTCTCATCGAGGGCTGAACGATGACTGATCCACGACCCAACGGTGACTCTGAGTTTTTTTCCATAAGAACTTCCTTGTGAAACGGCAGAAAGTCTTCGGAGGGAGCAAGGACAGGGTCACCGATTTGATTCTCTCACGCGTGTCCCTTGTCTTTCTCTCTTCTCCCAGCAGGCAAAATCCGTCGCGCGACGGCTGAACAAGCGGCGGAACAACGGCGGAACAACGGCGGAACAAAGATTTTTAATTGACTTGTTCCGACGCTGAAACGCTTCGTTATCAAAACGCTTTAGCGCTGTGCGTGTGTGTGTCATGGGCCCTATTCATCCAGTACCCTACCCAGTTTCAGATTGAAATTATTTTTTAAAACTGGGTTAAAATTTTAAAATTTTTTATCATAAATCGTATCTTCTACATTATAAAAATGCAGCTCTGTTTTCTGTGTGGTTTATAGACTCCGAAACTATTGGACCGATTGACTCGAAATTTGGTATACAGGGGTTTTAGGTGCCTGGGAAGAGCAACGTCATGGTTAGAAACCCCTCACTCCCCTCTTTCTTACCGCTCCTTATATTGTTTCTTGGTGCCTCGCAGCCATGGGATGTGAGAGGGATGATTTCGCCCGAACACCGTCCGAAAGCCCGAACGCTTTCGCCCAATACTCAGAAATGCGAAAGTATTATTGCGGGGCCACACCAAGCGCAAATTTATTTTCGTTTGCTCTTCGTGTGGTAGCAAAAAAAAACAAAAACGAAATGTCAAACGTGTTTACAGTCGTGTTTTTGGTCCGAGAAAACACAAATAGAAGAGAAATAAATTGATTTCTGAATATTTTTTTCAGTTTTTTCGATTTTGTTGCTATACCAGCAAATAAGAACTTAAATTATCCTCTGTTTGTAAGCAAAGCGTATGCAAAAAGTATTTACGCTCGGGTTTACGCCTCGGCCGACCCGTAAACGTTTTGACAGAGGCATTTTTGGCAGTTTGGCATTAATCTGTAATGTCAAAAACATTACGTTACGCCTCATGTAGCCCCCAGTAACGTTCGAGTTCCCGTTCAAGTTTCATAGTAGGGCCCGTAGTAGCCAGGTAGTCGGCGTTCGACGTAGCGTTCGCTACCTCAGTCATTGCGGGGCCGGTTGATAAGCGCGTGCTGTCGGACTCGAATTTGGCGTCGAACCGCTATCAAGTCGGCGAGCTCGGACCGCTACATTGCGTGCGGGTAGACGGAGTGGCTCACCGCACGCAATGTCGCGGTTCGAGCTTTGCCGGTTCGGTGTTCGGAATCTCACTGCAGGCACTCGAATTTGTCTTCGTGGAACCGTTCGTGATTGTCGACATGAGACTGCTGGAGAGAGCCTGCGACGAGACCACGCAATGACCGAGGGCCGGGCTAGGGCAAGCGTGCCGTGTTCTGCCGAGATAGCGGAGATGGGCACCATTTGCCGAAGCGCCCGCCAACGTCTACGACGGACGTGGGACCCGAGGGATAGTGCTTTCCGAACTGTCGAATACATGACGGTGCTCTAATGCTGCGAAGTCAGTGGAGCACTCCATGTTCTACTCAGCGCGATCCCAACGAGAGAGGCAGGACCTGCTGGGCGATGGCGGTCGCACTCCAATCACATCGGACAACTTGGCGGTCGAAATACCAGAGCCTGGAGGGCTGGAATCCCTTCTCCCGGGGCTGCCGGGGCATAACACTACAGCTCCAACAACCGGTAACTGAGCAATGCTGGCATTATTCAGAAATTATGGCAGAATATCTTGAAAAAACGATATGTTTCAAAAGAATTGAACAATTATTTTGTCGTTACCTCATCAAACTTCCAGTGAAAAGACAGTCATATACATAACTACATAACTTGCGATAGCAAATATTTGTACAGTTTTTCATTTTAATGCAATAAACGAGTATTATCTTGGAAAAAAATTCGGGTTCTCTGGTTGTACACCGTCAATGTGGATTAGATCAACAATAATCTAGAGTTTTTAAACGTATGTTTGGTTCGAATTTGTATCAAAATTTATTACGCCATTACGGTTAGCGTAATAAATTGGGGTACAAATAACGTAAAATAAATAAAAATTTTTATAAAATACAGAACGATACGCGTAATAAATTTTGATTTCTTTTCGTTTTCAACCGCATTTGCAGCGTAAGGCAATAGAGGCGTTCTCCGGTGAGGTTAAACGGTTGTGTCACACAGAGAAACGTAAAGATTTCGTATCGGAGGCGTATTTGCTTACACTAGGCAAATTTATCAACATGTTTGCGGTGTTGGACGAGTTGAAAAATATGAAATCAAGCGTCAAGAATGACTACAGTACGTACCGTCGGGCAGCCCAGTTTCTAAAAGTAATGACGGATTCACACAGCCTACAAGAGTCTCAAAACCTATCAATGTTTCTTGCGACACAGAACAAGATACGTGATACGGCAAAGGATACTCTTGAGAAGATTACTGGCTACGAGGAGTTACTTTCTGACGTAGTAAACATTTGCGTACACATGTATGAATCAAAGATGTACATGACTCCGGAGGAAAAGCATATGCTGGTAAAGGTAATTGGTTTCGGCCTGTTTTTAATGGACTCTGAAATCTGCAATATCAACAAGTTGGACCAAAAGAAAAAGTTGCGGCTTGATCGAATTGATCGAATCTTTAAAAATCTTGAAGTGGTTCCTTTGTTTGGTGACATGCAAATTGCGCCGTTCAATTACATCAAACGCAGTAAGCACTTTGATCCGAGCAAATGGCCACTGTCAAGTTCAACGGCAATAAGTCCGCAGGCGGATCTCATGGTACATCTTCCTACGATTCGTGAGGATCACGTAAAGTACATCTCGGAGTTGTCGAGATACAGTAATGAAGTAACGACCACTTATAAGGATAACGCAACTGATGCAGAGAACCGCGCGACTGCCGATCTAGCTCTAAGAGGGCTGCAGCTATTGTCGGAGTGGACATCGGTAGTTACAGAACTTTACTCGTGGAAACTATTGCATCCGACTGATCACCACCTTAACAAGGAATGCCCATCTGAGGCAGAAGAGTATGAGCGAGCGACGCGTTATAACTACACTGAGGATGAAAAGTTTGCGCTAATAGAAGTGATTGCGATGATTAAGGGCTTGCAGGTTCTGATGGCACGCATTGAAACGGTTCTTTGTGAGGCAATTCGACGTAACATTTATGCGGAACTGCAAGACTTCGTGCAACTGGTATTACGCGAACCACTGCGAAAAGCGGTTAAAAACAAGAAAGACCTGATCCGATCGATCGTGATGTCAGTGAGGGAAACATGTGCTGATTGGCAAAAGGGCACCGAACCTTCCCTAGATCCAGCTCTTAAGGGCAAGAAGGACCCAGATAGTGGTTTTCTGATAAATGTGCCACGTTTGAACGTGGGACCGTCTTCAACTCAATTGTATATGGTGCGCACGATGCTGGAGTCGTTGATCGCAGACAAGTCGGGCGGTAAACGAACGCTACGCAAGGATATCGACGGTTCCTGTTTACTGCAGATTGATGTTTTTCACAAAGCATCTTTTTACTGGAGTTACCTGCTTAGTTTCAGCGAGACGCTACAAAAGTGCTGCGATCTCTCACAATTATGGTACCGTGAATTCTACTTGGAAATGACGATGGGTCGAAAGGTTAACGTAAGTACCTATTCATGTTGTTTAAATAGATTGAGTGACAAAGGAGTAATATTCACCGTTTTTAATTATTTTTTTTTTATTTTTGATTGATATGCGCAGAAATGCAATGTTCGACATCAGCACAACGAAGAGTGTAGTGATTTGATAACAATGGAAAAACGAATCCAATTTCCGATTGAGATGTCAATGCCGTGGATTCTAACTGATCACATCCTGCGTACTAAGGAGCCATCTATGATGGAGTATGTACTGTACCCGCTTGATCTGTATAACGATTCGGCACTATATGCCCTGACAATTTTCCGTAAACAGTTTCTGTATGACGAGGTTGAGGCGGAGGTGAACCTCTGCTTCGACCAATTCGTGTACAAATTAAGCGAACAGGTATTTGCCCATTATAAGCAACTTGCTGGTAGTATATACATGGATAAACGGTTTCGCGTCGAATGTGAAGTTCTTGGAATCAATTTTCAATCGTATCCGCGCAATAACCGATATGAGACATTATTGAAGCAACGACATGTCCAGTTACTCGGTCGTTCGATCGACCTCAACAAGTTGATCACGCAACGCATAAACGCTGATATGCAAAAGAGCCTTGAGTTGGCAATTTGCCGATTCGAGGCGAGCGATATCACAGGCGTAGTCGAGCTGGAAGCCCTACTCGCAGTGAACAAACTCTGTCATAAGTTACTATCACGCTGGTTGGCACTGGATGACTTTGACGCAATGATGAAAGAGGCAAATCATAATGTGCTGGCACCGTACGGGCGTATCACGTTGCATGTGTTCGTTGAATTGAATTACGATTTCCTTGCCAACTACTGTTATAACGCCGCCACTAACCGTTTCGTGCGCAACAAGCTTCAGATATCTTTTTCGGGGCCGATCACTCGCGAAAAAGCACCAATTATGGCGCACTACTACCTTTGGGGTTCAAAACCGTTGAATGCAGCATACACGGCACAATATGGTCAATATTCTGGGTTTGTCGGAGCGCCGCATTTTCACGCTATCTGTCGTTTACTCGGATATCAAGGGATCGCTGTCGTTATGGAGATTATTTTAAAAGACATCGTAAAGCCATTGGTCCAAGGAAATTTGCTGCAGTTTACTAAGACTCTTATGTCGGCGATGCCAAAGATGTGCAAGCTGCCATTGTGCGATTACGGATCACCGGGTGTATTGAGCTATTATCAGGCACACTTGGTAGACATCGTTCAATATCCCGACGCGAAGACTGAACTATTTCAATCGTTCCGTGAAATGGGCAATTCACTATTATTTTGTTTATTAATCGAACAAGCCCTTTCGCAAGAAGAAGTTTGCGATCTACTTCACGCCGCCCCTTTCCAAAATATTTTGCCCCGACCTTTCTGCAAGGATGGTGAGAAGCCGGAGAACAAGCAGAAGCGTTTGGAGGCAAAGTACGCTTCGCTGCAAATTGTACCGAATGTGGAGAAGCTTGGAACCGCTAAGGTAAATATGGTAATTTTAGTATACGAAATACTGAAATCAGAGGATTAACGGCACATTTTTTTCAAATCAATTATCAAACGAATTTGTTTTATTTTTCAACCAAATTTAGCAAGCGATGATAGCCCGCGAAGGAGACCTTTTGACACGTGAACGATTATGCTGCGGGTTGAGCATATTCGAAGTTATTCTGGGTCGTGTCAAGACGTTTTTAGATGATCCAATTTGGGCCGGACCACTTCCGATAAACGGTGTAATGCACATCGACGAGTGCACCGAGTTTCACCGTCTCTGGTCTGCATTACAATTTGTTTATTGCATTCCAGTGGCTGGCACCGAGTACACGGTTGAGTAAGTCGTAATTGCTACAAGAATGGTTGGCCCAAAAAATTAGATCTACATATGCTTCGTTCCTTTACTTGCAGAGAATTGTTTGGTGAGGGATTGCACTGGGCTGGATGTACAATAATTGTATTGTTGAACCAACAACGGAAGTTCGAAGCACTCGATTTCTGTTATCACATACTCCGTGTGCAGCGGGTTGATGGCAAAGATGATACCGTGAAGGGCATCGTAAGTATTTAATTCATTTTTGCTAAGCAATGTATCTTTGCAATATAATTTGAAGATTTTATAAAAATTGGCATGAATATTTGGGGGATGCAGATGTTGATTTGTATACACTTCTTCTAACGTTTGGTATATATTTGTTTGTTTTTGTTTTGATTTCATAGTTGAAATGTGTTGCTCATAGTTGTCTCTATTCGCCAAGTCATTTTTTCTATCTTGGTCGCAAGCAAAAGTCACTTAAAGGTCGCGTGGAAAATTTTGCAATGAAAACCACTCATATCTTTATGATGTCTTTGTGGAAAATAACTTTTTTCCTAGCCAAATGAAATAGTTTTCTCTTCAAATCATCATTGTTTTCTAATAAAAAATTATCTTGGTTCTTCCATACTGATTTGATTATCCCGAAGACACCCATAATTTTGACTGCTATTAGTTCAGACAAACTCAATAGATCATTCAAAATCGAAATCACAGAACCCATGGCCAACTGCTTGACTTGACTATGGGCCCAATTACAAAACTCGAATCGAGAACTCGAACGGTCATCTGAGTTCATTTTGCTATTGCGGCAGTCGATCGACTTTCCGTACGGAAAGGATGAACTTTCCGTGGCGGGAGCTTTCAACTGGATGAACTATTTCTCGGTTTCGATAACCGAAACCGAAACCGTTTCCATATTAGTATTTTTGGCATCATGAAACGCGTTTTCGTACTCGAATTTGACAAACGGATTTCCGTCAACTTTTTGCTACGGAAAGAGCAGCTCTGTTAGGATTTATTTGATTTTATCAATTAGTTTGTATTGTTTATGCTCCGCATGGATAGCTAGGTAGGCCGAAAGGATACTGGTGGGTTTTTTTTTATACATGTGGTAGCTAATTACCCCGTAAAGAAACTAATTAGCCCGGAAGAAAGAAGGGCAAGGGTAGGTAAGTGTTTTGTATTCCTGTGGTTACCGCAGTCCCAAATAGGCCGGAAAGAAAGGGTAATTTTTTTTTCAATCATGTTGCTACAGCAGTTGCAAATAGGGCGAAGAGATTCGGGTAAGTTTGTTTTTATTTCGGAAAGTATGGTCAAAAACATATCCCTTGAGATGCGAAAATTTTTCTTGGACCCGCAGCAACATTATTACATGAAAGAAAAATCGATTGATCATTTTCGATGTTGGGCACACTTACCCTGGTGATGAAAAATTCAGTGGGTCGGATTTACATCGCAATATTTTGCGACGAATCGTTATATTTTCAGTTTCTTCGTTATCATTGTCGCTATCGAAAACGTAATACGCGGAAATCATCTTAAAATTTCAGAAATATAATAGCAAGAATCTTACGCACATCTGAACTGCTATCTGTGTATGTGTATGTGTGTGTGCAATGTTTACAAAAATGCACCAGAATGGCAGTTCGTACTCGAAGAGCTTGACAAGCTTTCACATTTAAGCACATTTTAAGCACTTTTTAGCACATTATTTAAGCACTTTTTAGCACTTTTTAGCACATTTTAGCACATTTTAGCACATTTAGCACTCGGAGCTTCTCTAATTGAAAACCGTGATCCCGACCATCCAGTTCGACAAACGAGAAGGAGAAGTTCACTCGAAGCGACTGTACGAGTTCTGCAATAGGGCGATTAACATTGGCTCTGGTGCAGGTTAAGAAGGCAACAATTATGAAACTCGATTCGAGAACTCGAACATCGGTCATTTGAGTTCATTTTGCTATAGCTTTCTCTCTTACAGCTTTCTCGCTTACAGTTTTCGATTGTAGGGGCGTGGTGCATCATGATGCCAGAGGAAGAACGATCAATTAAAAATGTTACCTGCAAGTTATGCGCAATTTGCGCGAAGCAATCCGCTACAAACGCCGAAATTTGTGGGAAAACAAAAGATGGCTTTTGCACCCCTGCTTACATACCGTTTATATACGAGGACTGTTTGAAAATTTTCAAGCACCAAAATTTCTCTCGTTATGGGTGATTTGGCTTCTCTTGCACGACGTGTGGGTTTTTTAAATCCTAAAAAGGTTGAGGATTTCTTAAAAACAGAAAAATTCGCAAATGGAAATTCGATCCATTAAATTTTTTGTGTTACATGGTGTGGTACCCATGCATCAAGCTTTTTGTGAATCATTCTTCTTTTTCTTCTTCTTATTTGGCGTTACAACCGCTGGGCAGTCTTAGGGCCCTTTTATGGAACTCGAACTGGAACGTTCGAGTGAACACAATAAGAGAGAATGCAGAATACAGCAAGAGAGAAGGCAGAAAGAGAAAGCTATAGCAAAATGAACTTAAATGACCGATGTTCGAGTTCTCGAATCGAGTTTCATAATAGGGGCTTTCTTAACCTGCACCAGAGCCAATGTTAATCGCCCTATTACAGAACTCGTACAGTCGCTTCGAGTGAACTTATCGTTCTCGATTGTCGAACTCGTTTGTCGGGATCACGGTTTTCAATTACAGAAGCTTCCGAGTGCTAAATGTGCTAAAAAGCTTAAATGTGAAAGCTTGTCAAGCTCTTTGAGTACGAACTGCCATTCTGGTGCATTTTTGTAAACATTACAAACACAGATACACACACACAGATAGCAGTTCAGATGTACGTGCGATTCCAGCTATTACTGTGGGGCTACATCAAGCGTAACGTAATGATTTTGACATTAACGATTAATGCCAAACTGCTACGGCGCTGTCAAAACGTTTACGGCTCGCGCGAGGCGTAAACCCGAGCGTAATTATTTTTTTCATACGCTTTGCTTAAAAACAGAGAATAATTTATGTTTTTATTTGCTGGTATAGCAACAAAATCGGAAAAAACAGATAAAAAAATTCAGAAATCAATTAATTTCTCTTCTATTTCTATTTTCTTGGACCAAAAACACGAACGTAAACACGTTTCACGTTTCGTTTTTATATTTTTGCTGCCACACGAAGCGTAAACGTTTTGACATTACAAATTAATTTTACGCTAGTTTTCACGCTTCGTGTAGCCCCCTAGTTATAGTTCTGAAATTTTTGGACGATTTCCGCGTATTACGTTTTCGATAGCGACAGCGATAGCGAAGAAACTGAAAATATAACGATTCATCGCAAAATATTGCGGTGTAAATCCGACCCACTGAATTTTTCATCACCACAGTAAGTGTGCCCAAAATCGAAAATGATCAATCGATTTTTCATTCATGTAATAATGTTGTTGCGGGTTCAAGAAAAAAATTCGCATATCAACGGAAATGTTTTTGACCATACTTTCCGAAATAGAAACAAACTTACCCGAATCTCTTCGCCCTATTTGCAACTGCTGTAGCAACATGAATAAAAAAAGTTTACCCGTATCTTTCCGGCCTATTCGGGACTGCGGTAACCACAGGAATACAAAACACTTACCTACCAGTCTGCATGGCAGCGATGGGCGTTACCGACTGCTCTATCAACGGTTTTTTGTGAATCCATCTTTACGCAAATGGCTTAAAATTGTTTATTGGTTGAATAGCCTGTTATATCTATTGATTGCCAATGAAAAGGTGTGAATGGAAATGGACAAAACAGAAATTATTTGCCTCTCAGTCTAAATCACGAAACAGTAGTTTTCCAAAGCTAGTATTTGTTGCTTTGTTGGCGCGGGACCAACAACCCCGCCTGTAAAACGAAACTTAAAGAACAGATATTAACATTATATCTGGTTTTGAGTAATAAGTTAATTTTTGCTCAATTGAGTAATCAGTCAATTTTTTTACCCCCACTGATAGAGCAGTCGGTAACGCTCGTCGCTGTCACCGCAGCTGGCCTGGGTTCGAATCCAGGGATCGGTTGTCACTCAACTGGCCATGGTTTCGATTCCCGATACCGGCGTGACAAAGGCGGGTTGGCGCGGGGCTAACAACCCCCGCCCGTAAAAAGGAACTGTTACGGTTAGCGCCACCAGAGATATTAACAGAAAAATGTCTCTGGTGCAGGCTTAGATCGCCCAGCGGTTGTAACGCCAAATAAGAAGAAGAAGAGTCAATTTTTGACAGATATTTTGTTTGGTTGCACAAAAGATGGGATGTGGGAAAACAAAAGATGGCTTTTGCACCCCTGCCTACATACCGTTTATATACGAGGGCTGTTTGAAAATTTTCAAGACATTTGAATTTCCGCGAGCTACGTATATGCGATTTTCGATTTTTTGTAGCATTAGGTTGCTATACTTGTCAGTTCGGCCATTTTGAAGTAATGAAAAGTTCGGTCATTGTGAGTAATCAATCAATTTTTGATAGCTGTTTTGCTTGAACAAGATTTGGCTCGTCGGCGATGCCGTCTTTATCTGCTAAATCGTATCGTAGTGTCGTCCACAAAAAAATTTTTTTGAAGTGTTTCGAGGATTGAAAAAAACGCTGGCACAGGTGTAAAATATCTGATGAGGATTACGTTGAAGGGGATAAAATAAATATTCTTGAATAAACGAATACTTTTTGAAAACACCCTATAGTCGTGAACATTTTTGAATAGACCCCGATTTCCTAATCTTGCACATAAAAGGGGTACTTTTTATAACATAAGCTGCGACTCGATTGGTTTACACAGAACGTTTGAAGGCCTGAGCATTATGATTGGTTGAATACTACGATCAAACTACGTTCCTGTGCCCTTTACTGTGTCCTGGTTGATATAATTTTTTGTTATAATCCCAGAATATTTAAATTAAATCCCATGTACTATGTAGATGCTATATAATGCTTTTTTTATTGTAATATTTTTAGAATCTCAAGCGGATGGTAGACCGAATCCGGCGGTTCCAAGTGCTGAATTCACAGATCTATGCGATCCTCAACAAATATCTCAAAAGCAATGACATAGAGGGTTCTAATGTTGAACACGTTCGATGCTTTCCTCCACCGCCCCATCCGAGTGTGGCTCCTTCGCATTATCATGACCCGAATAAGCTACGTACACAGTAGCTTCAGAATTTTTTCATGCTCTACGAGATCCCCACAGTGTTAGAATTGTGTAAGAGACGTTTATTGAAGGTACATTCCTTTATTCATGTAATAAAAGACGTCTTCTACACAAATTGGAATACGGTAGTGATCTAAACATAATATTAATAAAATTATAATCTTGAAATTATTGTTTTTCTATTAAAACGAAATTTAAACGAGGTCATATTTTACAATGAAATAGATTATTTCCTATAATTTGTGTTCAGACTAGCCGGCCTGGTAAAATTCGTTACAACAAAAGTTTATTGTTTTAAATCAAAGCAAACGTTCGGTGATTAAAACTGTTAACTCTTAATTGAACAATAACAATCGTACTCTTTCGTAGTCTTCGAACCTCGGTTTTGCAGTTGCCATGAGAACAAAAATGGGGTTGCCATTGTTCTGTAATGGGGAAGGATTCCGACGCCTCTTGAAGGATACATAGGCTCTCCTTCCCCACTCCTCCTAAACACGTCCGCGTCGTACAGAACGGTAACATATTTCCCGAATATCCAAGCTTGGGTATACGGATTCACCAGCCCCTTGGGCGGATGGTGAATATGGCTGAGTTTAGAGGGGTCGGGGGGCTGCGGCAACAAGGCCCCCTAAGGGTCCCACGACGGTTAGGGACCTTAAATAATACCTCACGTGGCCCTCCAGCGTGACAGGGGGTTGGCGCGGGGCCAGCAACCCCGCCCATAAAAAACAATACCGCTACAGAAAGCAACCAAAGGGAGAAACGACACCGGAATTACGATGACAACAACTCGCTACGGATTAAAAGGACTTCGAGAACGGACATGAAACTAGGGACATGGAACGTGCGCACTCTGAGAGGAGCTGGGAGCCAGAGGCAAATCGATGAGGCCCTAGCCGCGCTGCAGCTGGATGCGCTGGCTAGGAAGTGGTTTGCAGAAAAGGCGTGGCAGCACATACGATATCCACTACAGCTGCCACGACCGCAACCACATGCTTGGAACCGGATTCGCCGTGGGTCCACGGCTGAAGCCGGCGGTCATCGATTTTCGCCCGGTTAACGAAAGGCTATGCACCTTACGCCTGTCTGGCAGATTCTGCCATATCAGCCTGATAAACGTTAACGCCCCTACCGAAGACAAAACCGAGGAGGAGAAGGACCATTTCTATGGCATTCTCCTTCAAGAACTGGACAGATGCCCCAGATATGACGTAAAAATCATTCTGGGGGACTTCAATGCCAAGGTCGGTAGGGAGCCGGTGTACCGCCAATACACCGGTCTTCACAGTCTACACAGAGAGAGCAACGATAATGGTTGCAGGTTGATCAACTTTGCATCCGCAAGGAACCTGGTGATTGGAAGTACCAAATTTGCGCGAAAGGACATCACAAAGCTACGTGGGTGTCCCCGGATGGAGCCACTTCCAATCAAATAGATCACGTATTGATTGATCGGCGGCATCAATCGAATCTGTTAAACGTCAGAACCTTTCGAGGGGCCAACATCGATTCTGATCACTACCTGGTTGGCGCAGTGATCCGATGTAGAATAACTCGCCGAAGTACAACGGCCGAGAATACCACGCAGATTCGATTCAATACGGACTCCCTGAAACAAGAACGGATGCAAGAGTTGTACAAACAGGCCATCAGGGAGTCACTGCAACCACTAAGAGAAGAAGCTACTACGAGCGAGAGATGGAGCGCTCTAAAAACATGCTTAAGGAGCTGTGCCCAAGATGTCTTGGGCACGCGTCGTGGTAAGACCAGATCTGGCTGGTTCGACGATGAGTGTAGACTTGTGACGGAACAAAAAAACATTGCGTACAAAACAATGATAGGCAGACGCAGGACGCGGGACAGCGTAAGGGAGTACAAGAATCTCAGGAGAATAGAGAAGCAAGTTCATAAGAAAAAGAAGCGATTGTGGGAAGATCAAAAAATACGTGAACTTGAAGAAAACAGAGTGCGCTACGGACCCACAAGACAATTTTACAAAGCGGTAGCAGGTCACCGAAACAACTTCATACCTAAGGCCACCTGCTGCCGCGACAAGGTTGGAAATTTGATCAGTAACCAGCCAGAGGTCCTCTCGCGATGGGCCCAGCATTTTGATGAATTACTCAACGACCAATTTACTGAGCAGCCAGAGGCTCCACTGGTGGATACAAATCTGCTCCTGCCACCGAGCATAGAGGAGACCCGAAGGGCCATTTGTCGACTGAAGAGCCACAAAGCACCAGGCACCGACGGGATTGTAGCCGAGCTCATAAAGAATGGAGGGGAGAGAGTAGAGCACGAGATTCATCAAATTATAGCTGGGGTGTGGGATAGCGAATCGATGCCTTGCGAATGGAATCTTGGCATCATCTACCCCATACACAAAAAAGGAGACAGACTATTATGCAGCAACTATAGGGGTATTACGGTGCTCAATACCGCCTATAAGATCTTCTCCCTCGTTCTGCAGGAACGGTTAGTCCCATACGCTGACGAGATAGTTGGTAACTATCAGGGAGGATTCAGAAGAGGAAAGTCCACCACTGATCAGATCTTCACCATGCGGCAGATCTTGGAAAAGATGATTGAGTTCAGACAGAACACATATCACCTCTTCATCGACTTCAAGGCCGCTGTAAAATGTCGGTGTCGGATCCACCAACACAAATTGAAGTTGTGTCCCAGCCGTGCGAAGATACGGCCGACACTGGTGCTCTCGCCTGGCACCCGATGACCTGCACCGAAGTCGAAACCTTCTTTCTTTCGAGAAATCGCTTGAACAGATCAAGCAACTCAAGGCGTCAGACGAACAGGCTAGTCTTCAGAGAATTCCTAGTACCTGAACGTGGACATCCGAGATGCCAATCTTCCTTTGGAATTGTTCCGTCGGAGCGATGCAACCCGTAGGGTATATGGTCAATCTCCGAAGGGAATTCTTCCCAAGGCACAAGCTAGTTCCAGTTGAAGAGGAGAAAAGCAACTCGACTCGATTCGTTTAAGAACTAATATGCAAGTGATTTATTCATACAATTTGATGTCTTATATACTAAATTTTCGGTACATCGCATCTCGCTAGAACCTTACTCTTTGAACCTGTCCCTTACTTGCAGTCCCGTCCCTTACTTGGAGTTTCAAGATAAGCAATACGGGTGCAATCAGTCCGTTGGTCCTTCTATGCTATTCTGATCCTACGCTTCTAAAAATAGGCATCCATACGTTCTTATCTTATTGCTCGCGACCCTTTCCTCGCGCTTCTAATTGCTTAGGACGCGTTATGACTGCGTCTTCGAAATTCCGTTTCGTGGGAAATGTAAACAACGCGACTTGTCCTATGCTCGTTCGGATTACGAGTTTCCTGGCGGGAGGTATGTTGCATCATACGTTGCATTATGTAAACATTGCTTCCTCCTCTGCTCCTTCTGGTTTGAGCCGTAATCTACTCCTCGCGTTCTCAACACCACCCTTCGTAAAACGACCCGTTTTACCCTAATATTGCTAGAACGCTATGATATCTGATTTAGTTTATTTTAATTATATATTATTTTCATTCCTCAATTTCGGATAAATGCATGAACCTTCCTTCCGATAGTTGTCGTTGGCGAGCTCGATGTCTTCGTCGACCTTAATTTCTGCTTTCTGGAAACCGTCCTTCCCGTTCCACTGTTTCATGTGACTGCGGTGCGAAAGTAGGTTGGTTAGCGAGTCCCAAAACGATGCTAGAAGTTGCCATCCAAAACCGTAGATATCGTAGAGGATCCTCCCGTGTATTACTGTATCGGTGATGAATTTGATGGCTCTACCTATTAAGTAGATTCCGATTGCTGTTGTTATCGAAGGTCTTGTTGACGGTTCCTTCATAAATGACCTCAAAATCCGATTCCTCACACAGATGTCGCATATCTACATCCCAGGTCAGGTAGCCGAATTCGGAATCGAGGCACCAGCCGTTGTTGAATGTACACAATATGTCGTTGCGTAGAGTTACCTGATTGTTTTCAGTGTCAGCGGTTGCTGAGTAGTCGAACATACCGATTTGGTACTCGTAGTAAACCAGTGCGTTTTCCCAGGTATAACTTGATGTTCTATACACTCCACCGTTGCACGTTGTTCCTCTTACGCTTCCTACAACTAATGTTTCTCCTCGGGTTGTAGCGTTTCGCCGTAATTCAGTAATCTTGACGTCTTCTGTAAGCTTTACGATGCCCAATACTTGAGCTAATTTGCACTCGTCGGGTGTGAATTCCTTCACAATGTAGGCGTATCCGTTTTCATAATCAGACGTGTGTGAGAATGCCCCACAATATTTAATCGTTCTCTTGATGATTACCTTACATTGATGCACGTGGGTTTGAATTTTGGAGCTTCTTTGTAAGACCTGGATTCTTGTTTCAGTAGTAGTCAAATTCTTAGCTGGAGGGATGCACGATGCTACACCCATCAAGGAATAGCTCGTGATGTTGACGTCGTTACTCGCGCAATCGTAGGCGATCAGCCCTTTCATCTGTCTACCTAGAACTTGTCCAATGAGCAGCAGCAGCATGATGACTGTTAGGTTCCATGGATTAAAATGTGTGGTTCGTGGCATTTTTCGAGATTGAGAACTATTATTTAAAGATATTTTTCTTTTCCCTGAATTATTTTGTGTAAGGGTAACATGCTTTGTTGTTGCTGTTAAGTTATTTCCAACCCACCCAATTGCTCTAATGGTTTTGCCTCTGCGCCTAGTTCGCCTTTTTTTTCAATTGGTTTACTTCTTCGTGTAGAGCTATAAACTCACGTCGTACTTCATTGACTTTATCCTTTATTTTATCTGAGTCATTTTGCGAACATCTATCAATCGCGGCAATTGTTTCAATTGTGTTATTTTGTCTCTCTTGGTACACGTCTAGTACTGCCAGGGCTGTAACTGGTCTGTTATATATTCCTTGAGATGTTTTAACTTTAACTGACCTTATTTTTTTATCTTGCCCTAACTTTACTTCAATAACCTTTCCCTTTAACCAATGTCCTCGCTCGTTATCTGTCTCCGCTATTACCACAATATCGTTGATTTTAATTGGTTCAGTTGATTTGTTCTATTTTGAGCGGTGTGCGATCAAAGGTAAATATTCAGTCCTCCAACGATTCCAAAAGTATCTACCGTAATGTATTGCTAACCTCCAATGCTTTTTCTCTAAGTTTTGAGTTTTGAAATCAAATGGCAATGAAAAGTTACCGGCTCGTCGAATTAATATGTGGAATGGAGTGAGAGCTTCATCTTCTTCGTGAGATAAGGGAATATGTGTGAGTGGACGAGAGTTTAAATAGAATTCAGCTTGAATGAGTGCTCCTCTCAATACTTCTACTGTTGGAGGTCTATCGTTTCTACTGAATATCATCTTAGTTAAATTACTTTTGATTATTCTTATCAATCTTTCCCAGGCTCCTCCAAAGTGGGGAGCTTTTGGTGGGTTGAAATGCCATTGTATACCCATTTTAATAGCTTGTCCGGCTTCCATTTTAGAGTTTATATTGTTTACTATCTCTCGTAACTCTCTTTCTGCGCCGACAAAATTAGTCCCATTATCGCTATACACATGCGTAACTGCACCTCTGCGTCCTTGAAAGGACGTAAAACACAATAGAAATAAATCAGTGGTTAGTTTTTCAGCTAGTTCAATATGTACGGCTCTTGTGGACATACACGTAAAGATTACTCCCCAGCGTTTTTCCCTGGATCTGTGGACGAGAACCTCAAATGGTCCGAAATAATCAATTCCTGTATGCATAAATGGATAAATGAAAGTGTCCGTTCGGCATGAAGGCAGCGGTGCCATTATTGGTGGAACCGGTTTAGCCCTCGCATTTTTACAGTGTTGGCATCTAGCCTTTACATAATGAAAAACTGAATTAAGTCCGATGATAAAGTACTTTTGCTGTAACGCAACAAGTACAGCTTTATCTGCTTGATGATTAAACATCTCATGATACCATTGCACTATGAGGGAGAGTCGCAAATCAGCAGTGAAGGCAAACAGACGTACTTTGGTGATCGCTCTCTGATACTGATTTTTGATTCTTTGTCCCACTCCTACCTCTGCGACTGGGTAGAGTGCGGTCCTTTGTGCGATAGAGTGCGGACGCTGGAACTCGAGCACAAAACAAGCGAAATCACGCGCACAGCAATCAGCTAAAACCCGGCTGGCACCGCTCGCCTACTCGCTCTGATGCGAGTAGAGAGAGAGGCGAAGTGCCAGTGATAATGGCCGATATTACTCCGGTCAAACGTGGTCGAATGACCACACGTAGCCAGGCTGTGCCGGAGCCGAATGCAGACAGTAGCGGGGACGACGCACCGGAGGTCAAGCGAAGGTCACCCGAACAGACCGAGACTGCCGTGATCGATGTCGACATGGCAGATGAAAACGCAGCGCTGAAGCTGCAAAACGAGATGCTGCGGAAGGAGGTGAGGGACCTGGAGGAGCAGCTCCAGGTCATAAGAAAGCTGCTCACCGAGCAGGCCGAGAGGCAGCGCGCGCAGTGGGACGTGCTGCACAACCATATGAAGCTGCAAGAGCAGCAATGGAAGATGGCGGCTATGCCTGCAAACCAGCGGCCGCAGCAGCGTATTGAACAAATACAGCAGGGACCTCAACCTCAGCCACCACGGCACGTGCAAAAGGGGCAACAACAGCAGCTGGTACAGCAGCGATCTGAGCCGAAGCCCCAACGGCAAGGGCCGCAGCTGGATACAAAGAGTGTGGAAGAGCTCATCAAGAGCGTAGTCACCGAAGTCACAGGCAAAATTATTGGAGAGCAACAAACGGCCCAGCGGCAACAAAGACAGTTGCCTACACTTGCGCAAATGGTAGCCGATATAAATGTACCGGCGACCTACGAATGGACGCGCGTGCCGACGAAAGCCGAGCTGCGGCAGGCACGAACGAAGAAGCAGCAAAAGCAGCAACAACAACAACAGCAGAAGGCCGCAACGACAATGCGTAAGCGAGTGCGCAACGACGTTGTCCGAGTAGTGCCAGCCATCGGCAAAACCTGCGAAGAGGTCGCCATGGCAGTCCGAAAGGACCAAAAAATTAATGCGGTCGTGGAAAGCATTACAAAGAATGCCAGAGAGCACACGCTGGTGAAGCTCAAACCGTCGGCGGACGCGCAGGCTGTGCAGACTGCGATCAACGAGATGGTCGGCGAAGCAGCACTGACAACGTGCGTCATGTCAGAGATGACAACGGTGACCATCCGCGACATCGACATGCTGGCCACACCAGAGGATGTTGTGAACGCCGTGGAGGACCGAATCCACGTGACGATCCGACCCCCAATCCTCAACAGAATGAGGAATGGACTGCAAACAACGCGGTTCTCGGTGCCGCGCCGCAGGGCAGCAGAGCTGACGGAAAGCAAGCTCCGGATCAGCTACACCAGATGTAGAGTGAAGGAGCTAGGGCCGCTGCCCATGAACCTCAAGCGCTGCTATCGTTGCCTGGAGCGTGGTCACCTCATGCAGGACTGCAAGGGACCAGATCGTGCGTCCCTGTGCCTCAACTGTGGCCACCCGGAGCACGAAAGTATAATGTGCACGGCACCAACAATGTGTATCATCTGCCACGGAGAGCACCGAATTGGTGCTAAGGAGTGCAGCGGAAGTCCAGCCCCATCTTCATAGTGCTGCAGTTGAATGGAAATGGATGCAGCGCAGCCCAGGACCTACTGGTCCAGGCTGCAAGAACCTACTCCCGGCGAAGCAGCACTGACAACGTGCGTCATACTGTCGAGGTGCTGCTAGTTTCCGAACCGTGCAACATTCCTACCAACGGCCGGTGGGAAGCGGACTCCGAAGGCACCTGTGCAGTGGTCGCGTCTGGCGCCAACCCTATTCAACGCGTCAGAAGCAGGGCTCCCGGCCTAGTGATCGCAGACGTGGCAGGCATCACGTTTGCCAGCTGCTACGCGCCTCCTAGGTGGAGCCTAAACCAATACAAAGCAATGCTTGACCTGCTAACGGCCACGCTGCGAGACGCCCCCCGTGTCGTTGTCGGGGGTGACTTCAACGCCTGGTCCACAGCATGGGGCAGCAGGTGTGATAACCTGAGAGGCCGGATGCTGTCCGCGGCACTCGAAGACCTCGGCTTGCTTTTGCAGAACAACGCTAGAGAGCCCACCTATCATGGCAGTGGTGCTGCATCGTCATCCTGGATCGACGTTACGTACGCTAGCCCATCGGCTCATGTAACAGAATGGCATGTGACATCACGCTTCAGCTTCTCTGATCATGCCGAGATCAGCTTCATGGTTGGAGAGAAAAACAGTGATAACGGGGTGACACTGCCGAGAGTCGAAGCACTGCCAAGGTGGAAGGTGGGCCATTTCAAGAAGGATGCGTTCCTCGGAGCGCTGGAAGCGGCAGATTTCGACGGGGCAACTACGGTCGCCGAGATTACACGCAGGCTGACCAGCGCCTGCAGCAGGGTGATGCCTTACGTCCGACGCAAACCGGGCAAACAGACTGGTAAGCCCGTGTACTGGTGGAACCCTGAGATCGAAAGGCTCCAGAAGCATTGCCACTGGGCACAGAAGAGACTGCATGTCCAGGCTACAGCAGAAGAGCGCGAACGGCTAGGACAGGAAATGAAGGAAGCAAAGCGACTGCTCACACATGCCATTCGGCGTAGTAAGAAGAGCTGCCTCGAAGAGCTGGCGCGATCGTTGGATGGTAACCCATTCGGTGACGCGTTTAAGATCGCCATGAGCTGGACCCGAGGGAGCAGACTGCCACCGGAGGTGGACTCCGACGTTTTGGAAAAGTATGTCGATGAACTCTTCCCACGTCACCCTCCGATGGAGTGGCCTGAATCGGAGCCCAATGCGGAAAACACGCTACGCCCAGTGACACAGAAGGAGTTGCACTGCATCGCCAACTGCATGAGCCCGAAGAAAGCACCAGGCTGTGATGGCATTCCAAATGTAGCAATCCGCGCCGCATTACTGGAACACGGACCGACGTTCCAGCGCCTACTGCAATCCTGTATGGATGACCGGACCTTCCCGGATGAATGGAAGCTGCAGAGACTGGTGCTAATCCCAAAACCGGGAAAGCCACCAGGGCAGGCCTCCTCCAACCGGCCGCTCTGCATGCTTAATGGTGTCGCCAAGGTGTTCGAGCGGGTGATCCTTGATCGCCTTAATGAGCACCTTGAGGAAGGACCAGACGGCTCACTATTGTCGGATCGACAGTATGGTTTCCGACGGGGTCGCTCAGCGATGGATGCCATCAAACGAGCTATGGACGACGCGAAGGCAGCCCTTCAGCCAAACCGCACTGGGACTGTCAGATATCGATGCTGTGCTGTCGTTGCGTTGGACATCAAAAACGCATTCAACACAGCGGGATGGTCAGCAATCGGCAGGGCGCTCGTCGGGATGCAGGTGCCGTCACAACTTGTCGACCTTTTGGGCAGCTACTTCAAACAGCGACAGCTCCTGTACGAGACAACAACTGGAGTGAGGAATCGCGCGGTAACGGCTGGGGTCCCGCAGGGTTCCATCCTCGGCCCGACGTTGTGGAACGTTCTGTATGATGGGGTACTACGACTAGCTCTCCCCAGCGGTACCAACATATACGCATACGCTGACGACGTACTTCTGACGAGCTTCGGGTATACCCAAAGGGGAGCCATTCGGACTGCAAAAACAGCAGTCACCGTTGTTCAGAACTGGTTGGAACAGAGCGGACTTCAACTTGCCCCTGATAAGACGGAGACTGTTGTCTTCACCAGAAAGCTGAAGGGCAGAGTGACCAGCTACCGCATGCTTGGAAAGCAGCTGCAGGTGTCAACAACTATGCAGTACCTTGGAGTGACACTGCAACAGAGGCTGAGCTGGACACCACATGTTAAGCGCATTGCAGAGAAGGCAGCCAGGCGCCTGGGAGCTCTGCGCTTTGCGATGCGCAATCACAGCGCCCCAACGAGCGAGACGCGGAGTATCCTGGCTACAGTGGCAGAGTCGACAATTCGTTACGCGGCTCCCATCTGGGCGGACGCGGCAATGGAAGTGCAGACTAACCGCCGAATCCTCCGACGCGTGCAGAGAATGTCGGCACGAGGGGTGGCAGGAGCCTTTAGCACCGCAGGCTACTGGGCCACCACCCTAATTGCCGGATTGACGCCCATTTGTATGGTGTTACGGGAGGACGCCAGGTGCTACCGTGCCAGAAGAGAGGGTCCCCTGGAAGAGGCTGGCTCTGTCAGGGAAACTGAGCGGCTCGTCACCTACACGGAGTGGCAGGACGTGTGGGATCGACGAGCAACGTCGAGAAACGCCAGTAGCAACATCCGCTGGACGCATCGGCTCATCCCGGATGTACACAGCTGGTGTCGTCGCCCGCATGGAAGGGTGGACTTTCATGTGACGCAAGTCCTGACTGGGCACGGTTTCTTCCGCTCCTACCTGCACAGAATGCAGCTCATCGACTCGCCTGACTGCAGCGCCTGCCCAGGTGTGGCGGAGACCGCTGAGCACGTGGTATTCGAGTGCCCACGCTTCATGAGCGAGCGACACCATCACCTGAGGGTCTGCACACCCGAGGACATGGTGCCCCAGATGATGGAGAGCGTGGAGCGCTGGAACGAGATAAGGCTGGCACTGCGCGACATCACCCGAAGGCTCCAGCGCGAGTGGAACGTCCACCAGGAGCAGGAGCGACGGCGACGGGCTGCCGTTGAGACAGCGCGAAGGACAGCGGCGGAAGTGCGGCGCCTGGCACGGAATGCAGCCCAGCGCCAGCGCCGCTCAACACAGTAAATGTTTTGTTTTGTTTTGTTTTGTTTTGTTTGTTTTTTGTTAGGTTAGTTAGTTTTAGCTGTGTAAGGGTCCAGGCCTTCTGGGTTGCCTGAAAAGGAACGTGTCCCGGGGGTCTGGACACACCCAGTTCTTGAATAAAGAACACCAATATTTAAAAATTGCACTATGAGGCGTGTTATGTGATGATCTTTAGGCAGTATAATTGGGACTCTTGCTGCCTTGGGTAAATTCTCTGCATATTCCAGTCTACTTCTGAAACGCATAACCCCTTGTTCATCTAACATTGGAGTTAATTTTGACAATGGTCCAATTGTTGTAAGCTCCTTATTTAGTTTCAACTCTTGCAATTCGTCGGGATATACATCCCCTTGTACTTTTCTGTAAAGTATGTTTTCAGCCTTGATTCGGTCTTGCATAGTGTATGCTTTTTTGAAATTAGATTTGTCTAAACCGTACTGAATTATTTTCCACATGGTACATACTCTAAACAGTAATTTCCACCAATTAGAAAATTTTCCTTCTTGCAAGTAGTCGAGTTTTTTGTCATGTATATTGACGAATTTGATTTCCTCTTCAGTTTCTGTTAATTTTTCCTTGGGCCATTCTCTTTCTGGAAGTTTCAAAAATTCTGGACCTGATATCCATATTGATGGTTTAGTTGTAAGTTTCGTTGCTTCGTCAGCAGGATTTTGCCCAGATGATACCCATTTCCATTGATCAACTGTAGTAGAATCTAATATCTCCCCAATTCTGTGGGCTACAAATTGCTTATATTTTCTATGCTTGGAATTAATCCATGCCAAAACGGTTTTCGAGTCACTCCATAAAATGGATCGTGTAACTTTCAAACGGGTTTCTTTTTTAATTGTGTTCAATAGTCTTACACCCAATAGTGCTGCTTGCAATTCTAAGCGGGGAATAGATAGTATCTTTATTGGAGCAACTCTAGCTTTAGCTGCTACCAATTTAACTTGTGTCCCCTGGCCTGGTGAAGAGCCGAGCCCGCGCGATCCAGAGTTCAATCCCGTAGCAGCAATCCGCCGGCAGTGGCGAAAACGGCAACCCGCGGGACCTACCCCAACGAATGCGACGGAACTAGGGCAACGGTACAGCGAAACATCACCGGCGCCCAAGTCAGCGGCCAAGCTATAAGCGATGAACTGCAGCATAGGCATTTGACACTCCGAAAGCGTCATATGGCGCAAGCGACGAGGGGCCATCGTCCGGACAACCCTGCCACGGTACCCCGGGCAACGGCCTACAAACGATGGACGGAGCGACAAGGCAAGACGGAAGCAACGCTGAGCGCGTTGCAAAGCCGAGAATCACCTGATCGACAAAACGCGCGAACGATGGCGACAACGCGAGTGACGATATGGAGGCTTGCGCAACCGCGACGGCAACCACTGGCCAACCAACGCGACGGCCCAAGAACCCGAGGAACGAGACGCATGGATCATATTGCAGTATCAGCGGTAAACAGCGACTCACCGATCGGCCGACCAAGAACACGATGGACGGCGAGGAGAGGGGCTACGGACCTAAGGAATTAGGTCACCGCGACGGTATGGAGGATTGCGCAACCGCGACGACGGCGTTCGGCGCAACGAACTCTGGCCAGGAAAAACAGCGATGGACAAAATAATTAGGTCACCGAGACGGTAGCACCCGAGGGAGAACGCACACTGACTACCGGTAACCCGGAAATCTACTGGGGCAAAACCATAATGACGGCACGTTTAACGAACCAGAGGAAACGGTCTAGGGCGATTCGTAATCAAGACGGGAGAGCAGGATAGAGGTAATAACGTACGCGTGTACTGAAGGCGACTAAATTATTATAAGTTATATATAAATAAAGAAGGCGGCCACGCCGGGAGCGACTTGATTGTTAAACTGAACCTTCGACGTGTAAGATCTTTGTTCGAGTTCAGGTTCGTCAGTCCGCTCCGATCGTAGGTGATTGAAGTAAGTATTTTCCACTTCGGGAAATATTGCAAGGATACAGAGTCCTTCGGGGAACGTGTCCTTTGCATCTGGTGACAGCGGTGGGATTAAGGATATCCCAGGACCTCTTGGATTTTTCCCGGTGGGAAAATAACCCCAAGGTCCATAAAGACACAGTGACAGTGAAAGTAATAGGGAAAAGTGAGTGAACACAATTGAGCAGTGAAAAGGCGTAAGTGACCCCAAGTGGAGAAGCGACATCGACGCCCCGCAGCACCGACACTCCACACCCGTGCCCGACACCCTCCCCGCGAAGACGCAGACCGGAAGGAAGGCACGAACCACCGCAGGAAGAAAAAACCCGAGGATGACGGTATTGATCGCCGTTCGGTAAGCGCGTGGAATTAGATGATTCTTGTGACACCAAATTGAACAAGTTTAAGCGAGTGATACCCAATTGCCATTTTAAGTGATACCCAAATTAACACACTTTGACATAGTGAGGGAACGGGGACGAGACAACATTTTTGCATTCAGATCGGGAGCACGAAGACTCTGTTCAATTCAGCCCAAGCCGGTGATAGCTTTACGGTGATTCACCCTAGCCTGGCTACTGTCTAGAAAGAACTTCCTCCTACTCGGAATAAACTCCAGACGACGAACAGCATTATAAAAAGAATAAGGCAATTTCATAGCAGTTGAGATCACCGAAGAGTAAATTTTGTTTGTATGACTGATCGACGACTGCGCAGTCACACCCGGCGGTCGAGAAGTGACGACTCGTCCATTTCGTCCTCGGACTTGGAAGAGGAATCCGAAGTTGTCCTTACAGACAAGAGCCCCCTTTTGGCCAACCGAACACACCTTAAGGGAGACATAGACTTTGAAAGCGACAGTGCCGATATAACATTGCTTGAGGTAGAGCCCAAATTTATTAAAATGACGGCCGAACGTATTATCGAGAAAGCCATGAATCTGCTGCCCGAATTTTCAGGAGACTCCCAGGAGTTAGGGACATTTTTAGACCAGGGCGATTACCTGGCCACACTTATCCCAAAAGGCGAACCACAAGACGCATTAGTGAGAGCCGTGGTGTCAAAGTTAAAGGGACCCGCAGCAGCGGCTTATAACAGGATAAAGGGGCGAAACTGGCAGGAAGTGAGAGACAATCTAATCGACGAATTCGGAAGGGATCAGAGATTAGAGGAGATCATGTCCAAGGTGGAAGTCCTCGAACAAGGGATCCATGAATCCTTCCAGAGCTATAGAAAAAGGACCTTAGAGCTGCATAACAACATCAGGGAATATGAAAGAAACGAGGACGATGGAAACAACTACGCGCAGCGGAGTTTGCGACTCCATTTTATAGGGGGGCTGAAAAGTGCAACACTCAAGGACAGAGCCAGGAACTGCAAGAACATGGATTTAGCGGACATGCTAAAGCGATTAGATGCCGAGTACAGGGACATCGCGCAAGAGGAGAAGATAGAGGAGAGGTTAAGGAACTTACACATAGGGAATAGTAGACAGCACTCGGACAGAAGAAGTGCACCAAGGGCTTCGGCACCCCCACCCCCTCGAGAGTGGCACCAGATCGCAAGACAAGGGCCACAAACAGATAGGTATAGACCCGGACCGCAACAGGGAAACTACGGAAGAGGAGCGGACAGGTATCAGACGAGAAATGTAGGGTGGCAAGGATATGCACCACGAACCGATGGCCCAAGAAACGGACCCGAATTCCGAGAAAGGGGAGATCAAGAAAGGTACGAGACACGCCACCAAGGCAGAAACGATCAAGACAGGTACCGTCCAAGATATGAGGGCAATAATAACCATAAAGGCAACGAGGCACAGTACTCAGGGAGAAGAGAAGAGTATCGCAGGGACAATGGACGAGGTCAAAAAAACTGAACGTAGGGTTTTCACATAGAAACAGAATGATAGAAAGCCCTCAATGTTACTGTATGAAAAGATCACGAAAAGGACAAAAGAAAATTTACGTAGTACATAAAATAAGCAAGCACGAGAAACACACGGCAAGAGGACGCCACGGAAAGTTAATACGGCTAGGAAGTAGCCAGGATGGAATGGTATTTGTTACCTTAGCGACACAAGAAAACACTAGAAGGAAGACGAACTATTACATCGATACAGGCGCCACAGTTAATTTACTTAGGCTGGATGAGGCCAAGAGAATAGGGGTAAGGAAAATAGACTGCAGAGATCAAGCAGAAATTACAGGCATAGGCAATAATAACATAACTACCATGGGATCGTGCGAGCTTCAATTAATTATTGAAGGGAGTATTTTTCTAGTTAGGTTTTACGTAATTAAAGATTTATTAATACCAGGAATTTTAGGTTTAGAGTTCCTGCAGCAACAAGAAGCAGAGATTAACCTACGGGAAGGGTCAATGAAAATAACATGCTCGCCAATGAAACTAAGTGGACACGGGCAGTCGAGTAATCTAGGAGAGAGAAATCAGAGCAAACGCATCGGAATCGCAGTAGACGAAAGAGAGGAGAGATTTGAGGACGAAATGTTAGGAATGGAACATTTGGAGGAAATGCCGGACGACGTTTACCAAGGAAAAACGGACTTAGACAGCGATTTGGATTGCGACATCGTTGAATATAAGCAGATTAGGAAGCTACAAGGATACGAAAGGGAGGTACAATTGCTCAATATGTTGCATGTCGAATCGGCCGAATTGGCAGACATGCTGCGTAAATTTAATGATGTTTTCTTTATGGAAGGAGATAAACTTACGCAGACCAAGGCAGCCGTCCATGAGATCGAAACCTCGACAAACGTGCCTATCTATAAGAGGCAATATCGGTTCCCGGAGGTAACAAAAATTCATTTAAAAGAGCAGATAGACGAAATGTTAGAACAAGAAATTATCCAACCTAGCACAAGCCCGTACAACGCCCCCGTTTTATGCATCCCCAAGAAGCTCGAAGACAACGGACAGAGAAGATATCGAATAGTTGTGGATTTTAGAGCCTTGAATGAAGTAACAAAACCTTTCGTATACCCAATACCCTTAATTAACGAAATCATAGACACATTGGGAGATAGCAGATACTTTTCCACGTTAGATTTGAAATCAGGATTCTACCAGATCCCGATATCCCCAAAGGATGCAGCGAAGACAGCTTTCTCAACGCCTTCCGGTCACTATCACTTCCGAGCTATGCCAATGGGTCTCAGAAACTCGCCGTCAACGTTTCAACGTTTGATGAACACAGTGCTGTATGAGATCAAAGGTGTTAGAGCGGTAGTATATTTGGATGACATTGTCATTTTTGGAAGGACAATCCAAGAACATAACGAACATTTTGAAAAGGTGCTCAGAGGGCTTCGCAAGTACAATTTAAAGCTTGAGCCAAAGAAATGCCAAATCCTGAAAGAAGAAATCAAATACCTCGGCCACATAGTCGATAAACAGGGAGTAAGACCAGCCAAGGACAATGTCCAAAGCATAGAGAATATGAGCCCACCCACAAACACCAAGGGAGTACGTTCGTTTTTGGGCGCGGTAAATTTCTACGGAAAATTCATCCCCGGTATCGCAAGAATCCGTAAGCCTCTAAACGATTTGTTGAGGAAAGATATCAAGTTCAATTGGTCACCCGAATGCAATGACGCTTTCAACACGTTGCGGAAAGCTCTAATTTCAGAGCCAATTCTAGTGCGGCCAAACCACCGTGACCGATTTGTTTTGACTACCGACGCCAGCAAATATGCCATTGGAGCGGTACTTTCAAATGAAAAAACCATAAACCGACCGATAGCATTCGCCAGCAGGTCGTTGAATGGACCCGAAACCCGTTATCATACGATCGAACAGGAGTTACTAGCCATTGTTTGGGCCGCAGCATATTTTAAGCATTACTTATATGGTCAGAAGTTTATAGTTTACACCGACCATCGGCCCCTTGTATCTCTTTGGAGGTTAAAGGAAAGCTCACCAGCACTCACGAGACTAAGGTTGAAACTACAAGGAACAGAATTAGAAATCCGTTACAAACAGGGAAAAGAGAATATTGTGGCGGACTTTTTGTCACGCATGCCAATAACAGTCGAAGGCGAAGAGGGAAAGGACAAAGCACCGAAGGAAAGCGATCACGAGCCAGAGAGAAAAATAGTAGCCATTACCACACGATACCAGAAGAAAATGCAGGATAATCAAAGCGCCATAAACCAAGCACCAACTAATACCAATAACACCAAGCACCCAAGCAACGCCAGCACCGGAGATCACCTCCAAAATCTCATGAATATAGATACACAGAACAACAACAACGACACAGCCAATCAATACAGATTTGCACAGCTATACACCGAATTCCAGGCAGAGCAAAACTGCGGTAACACAGTATTAAGGGATCTAAAATTCACTTCAGTAGAAAACACTAATACCGGCTCTCCGAAAATAGTCATCTTAAACAGCAGAACCTCTTACACCGAACTATCCACACTCGAAGACATTCCTCACGGGCTCAAAGATTTTACGGCAGATAACATTGTCACAATTCCCTCGAGCAGAATATACGGATTAATTTTAGAAGGGAAGAGTAACTCCTTAACAAAAGCCGAAAACTTCCTTAACCGTTTTAATCAAGTATTGGCAACGTACTCCGAAAAGGAAGGACTAAGCGGCGAAATCAACGTCATCTCCTTCCGAGAGATTAAGCAGCTCGAAATATTGCAGATGCTACAGTTTTTGGGAAACAAACATGGAGTTTCTTTTAAGATTTTCAATGCAGGGATGAAAAAGATCGAAATATCCGGGGATGAGATCGATACGGTTTTGAGAGAATTTCATGACGCACCTCTGGGTGGTCATGTAGGAGCCAAGCGAATGTTCAAAAGGATAGAGAACATTTACCGCTGGAAGGACATGAGGAAGGACATTGAAAGTTACGTTCGTAAATGCGACTCTTGCCAGAGAAACAAAATTTGCAAGTACACTAAAGCCCCCATGAAAATTACCACGACATCCGCCGAACCGTTTGAGAAAATGTACATGGACATCGTAGTCTTACCCGAATCAGAACAGGGAAACCGATACGGATTAGTGATGCAGGACGATTTAACGAGGCATCTGACGGTAGCCGCAATGGAAAACCAAGAGGCTAACACGGTTGCGAGAGCCTTCGTCGAGAATTACATATGCCAGTTTGGAGCACCTAAGGAATTGGTAACCGACCAAGGCGCGAACTTCATGGGCCAGGTCATGAGAAATGTTTGCAAGATTTTAAAGATCAAGAAGATAAACACAAGCGCATACCACCCACAAGCCAATTTGGTAGAGAGAGCCAATCGAGAGTTGAAGGTTTACTTGAGGCAATTCGTCGGAGGCAATGCTCATATTTGGGACCAGCAAATTCCATATTTTTGTTTCGAATATAACACCACAGTCAATTCATCGACAGGATATACGCCATACGAACTTTTGTTTGGTCGGGAACCAAAGATCCCCGCAACCATATATCAGGGCAGCGATAGTGAACCTACGTATCGAGATTACGTACAGGAGATGAGGGGAATATTCAAACATATCCATTCAGTGGCCAAAGAGAATTTGATTAAGTCGAAAGAGAAACGAAAGGAGCAGTATGATAGAAAGGCAAATGACTGGCAGCCGTTATGGGGCGAGCAGGTTTTGATTCAGGCCAATCCAATGGGAGTGGGAGCAAAACTACAGAATACTTGGAGAGGACCTTACCTGGTAGTTGATTTACCGAGTGAACAAACCACAATTATCAAAAATGGAAACAAATTCGAAAGGGTTCATAACAATCGCTTAAAAAAATATTACGAATAAAGAAATCCAAGATGTTACAAACGGAGGCGAAGGGAAAGACACACGAAAAAGTTACGACAAAGGTTAGAAATGGATCGAGTAAACGGTAAGACACATAACTACTAAGTATAAAAGACGGAGCCGAGACAAAACAGGGAGCCAGCGGGCATCAAAGTCACGAACGTCTCAGCTTTCGAAAGCTTGCCTGCAAGAAGGATGTCCGTACGACGAACAGAGAGAATCAGATGACGATACTACCGACCCCACCGATGGAGCAGCGAGGAAGACTATAGAAAAGAGAGAGAAAAGATTCACGGATGCCTGGAAGACGACGGCTGCCACGATGATACATACGACAAAGCCACAACACTGTAGCGTACAAAGCAACATCCACATCAGCCATGCAGAAGCCGCCGGGCAACAGCAGTGCAACGACGATAAAGAAGACGTTTACGCGCAGTTTAATAAGTTTCATATTTACATTTGAAAGTTAGATCAGAATTAGTTAAAGCAGAAAAGAAAAATGTGTCATGGGACACAATTTTGAGAGATACAAGAAAAGTTGAGAATCCGGAAGGGAAATACAACGTGTAATACAGTTCCATGAGGAAAAAAAAGGGCTTTAGAGAACAAAGAGAAAATGAGAGGTAGAGATAGAAAGGAAGAATAACAAGGAGAAGAGAGAGAGAGACAGCTGAATAATGGAAGGTGAGGTAGAGAAGCAACTATGCTGCCCGGAACGCGGAAGAGCAGTTAGATACAATTAGCGGAGGTTGAATTAGCAAGGTCAGGAATATTCTATTGATATGTAGGGAGGATTCTTTGCTACGATCCAACCTATATACCGTAGCAAAATACAATATCCAGATTTTCCTAATTCACCTATTGGAATGAAAGAAATGTAGGCGGAAGAAAAAGCAGTAATTTGAGAATGTTGTAGAGCAAAGATAGAAAAGGAAAGGATGAGAAACAAGGGAAGAAATAAGAAGGCCAGCAGAGCCAGACTTAACAGAAATTAAGACGCATGGGCCAGAGTTAGACAGAAGACAGAGGATAATACGATCTCAATGAATGAGAGAAAGAGAAATGGCAGAAAAAGAAATGCTTACAATTAGCAACAATCCGGGAGGAGAAAATACAGAACTGCCAGGGATACGGGAAATGAGCTGTGTTGGTCAACGTTTTCAATCAGCCGATTGCCGCAAACGCCGCCCGAGCATCCAACACTAACACTGCTGACACTAACTGACGACACTACTTACTGACGTCGCTTTAATCTACACTATCACCATGACCGACGCCACTGATAGCACTACTACGAAGTCTTGTTCTGCGTGCCGGCGGTCCCTCGACGCTGACGATGGCGTCTACCACTGCGCCGGTTTCTGTGATGAAGCTTTCCACGGAAAGTGTCTCGGTCTGCCGCAGACATGCCGCAAGGAGCTGTTGCGCAACCCGCAACTCCTTTGGGTTTGCCCCGGATGCTCGGTCATGCTGGGGGATGGCGCTATGAGGATGAAGAGTGTTGTGCTGTCTGGGTTGGACCCCATGTTTGATCGGATGAGAAGCGACATTCTGGCGGAGTTCGATCGCCGCTTTTCTCGTCTGATAGAGTTGTCTCGCTCACCTATCGCTGTCGCTGATCGCCCTACTGCTGCGCCGCATCCTGGTACGACAACTGGCATCTCCTACGCTGCTGTGACTAAGGAACGCACCTTGCCTGTCCACCACCACGAAGCCACTGCAGCTGCACTTAATCCACCACTCGTCGTTTGTACTGCGCCGAAGGTACTAGTCAAAACTGTCCCCGCACACCAACCTAAGTTTTGGCTCTTCCTCTCCCGCCTGTCCACTGACACTACCGACGAGCAGGTGTCGGATATGGTATGTCAGTGTCTTGGTGTCACGGACGCTACCATCAGGAGGCTGCTGGCGAAGGACAGAGATGTCGCGTCCGTTTCTTTCCTGTCCTTCAAGGTCGGTTTGCCCTTGGCCTTGAGGGAAAAGGCACTCGACCCGGCGTCTTGGCCGATTGGTGTTAGCTTCCGGGAGTTCGTCGAGAAGCCCCGGCTCGACAGACCCGCGTCCGGGCTGACATCATCTCCCGTCCCGGTCCCGATGAATTATTCTGACCTGAGCTCGATTGCAAGGGTAGCGACGCCCCCCCGTTTCTCGGCCGTATTTGCTCCTCGCTTCGGAAATCGCTCGTTCGATTCTCCCTCTAATCGTTGCAAGAGGCCCCGTCCGGACAGCGCCGCAAATTCGACTGAGGATAGAAATGTCTGACTGGCCAGCGACTACAACCTCAACATTTATTATCAAAATGTCCGTGGTATTCGTTCGAAGCTCGACGACCTCCGTTTATCCATCGCTGAAAACGACTACGACATCATTGTTCTTACGGAAACCTGGCTCGACCCGAATATACCCTCGGGACTGTTTGTTTCGAGCACCTATACCGTGTTTCGCTGCGATCGGAACTCACTCAACAGCGCCTGTATGCGTGGCGGTGGTGTTCTTATTGCCGTCGCATCATCACTCATCTCGAGTGAAATTCAAACACGCATCACGTCACTCGAGCAGCTGTGGACCAGGATTCAAATTGGCGGTTTGAATCTCATCATTGGGGCTGCCTACCTACCGCCTGTGCTGTGCACCTCTACCGCGGTGCTCAATGACCTAAGTGCGTCCATCTGCGAGGTCCTAGCGCGGTCGAACTTGGAGGATCTGTTCCTCCTAATTGGTGATTTTAATCAACCCTCTGGCTCGCTCGGCTTCAGAAATCATCAGTTCCGGGATCTCCTAAGCCTCCACGGATTGTCGCAGAAAAATGGCATTTACAATGCTAACGGTCGCACTTTGGATCTTGTCCTTGTCAATGAGGCACTGGATAGCGCTGTGCACGTTAGTGAGCTACTGTTGGCGCTTCTTCCGTGTGATGCTCACCATCCTGCTCTGCTTGTGGACCTCGCTTGGTCAGCTAACAAGCGTGTAAGCAACCCATGCTGTGGTAAGCGTCCGCGCCTGGATTACAAACGCGCGGATACGGCAAAAATTGAACAAGAAATAGTGAATATTGACCTCGAATCCATCCGTGACCAGCATGTGGATTCGGCGTTTGCTTATTTCACTGAGCGTTTGAGTGCCATCATCAAGAACAATACCCCACCGGTCAGACCTACTCGCTGCCCGGTTTGGTCCGATTCACGTTTGAAAACCCTGAAACGATGGAAAAAAAGAGCACTTCGCCGCTATAAGGTTAGCAACACAGATGATGCAAGGATTGAATTCATCTCGGCCAGCTCCCGGTACCGACAATACAATCGATTTAAGTACAGAGCACACATCTCCTCTGTCCAACAGAGGATGATGTCGAATCCTCGTTGCTTCTGGAACCTGGTAAACGCTCGACGAGACGCCTCTACTGCGCTTCCCAGCAACATCCACTACATGAACACTGTTGCTGATAGTGTGGCTGAGTCCTGTGAGTTGTTTGCGAATAGGTTCGCTTCTTCTTTTGTCCCGTCACGAGACGATGCGTTGCGGGTTGCTGATGCTATCCGGGACACTTCCGCAGATGTCATGGACTTTGGTGTCTTTGAGGTGCAGCCACAAATGGTACTTGATGCCATCTGTAAATTGAAGCAATCGTTCAGCCCGGGTCCTGATGGAATACCGGTCTTCATACTAAAAAGTTGTAGCAGTGCTCTTTCACCATTACTATCCCGCCTGTTCAACTTATCCCTGCAATCTGGCAGATTCCCGTCAGCTTGGAAGATCTCTTGGATGACTCCCATTCCTAAAAAAGGTGATTTGCATGATGCGGCGAATTACCGTGGGATCTCCTCGTTCGGTGCATGCGCCAAAGTGTTTGAGCTCATCGTCCACGAAGCATTATTACAGTGCACTAAGCATATCATCTCACCGCTCCAACATGGTTTCGTACCAAGCCGCTCGACCTCCACGATTCTCGTGGAGTTCTGCAGCTACATCCGGCGTAATATGGACAACGGCTGCCAGGTTGACGCTATCTACACTGACTTTAAGGCCGCATTCGACACTGTCCCCCATGACATATTATTAGCAAAATTGTCAAAAATGGGTTGCGCACCTCTTATGGTTTGCTGGTTTCGCTCGTATCTATTAAATAGGTGTTATCGTGTAAGTTTTAAGGATGTGTTGTCTCGCCCCTTTGTTGCAACCTCAGGAGTACCGCAAGGCAGCATCTTAGGTCCTTTGTTGTTTAATCTATACCTTAATGATTTGATGTCAGTTGTTTCTTCGTGTCACCTGTTATGTTATGCTGACGATGTTAGGTTATACAGTAGTATTAGGCACGCAAATGACTGTGACAAATTACAAATGGAACTTGACAATGTTTGGGCTTGGTGTTGTCGAAACGGACTATCGCTCTGCATACCGAAATGCCAAACAATTAGTTTTAGCCGATCGCGGACCTCCATTATACGAACATATACGTTAGGAGATAATGCTATTGCGAGGTTTAATCAAATTAGGGATCTTGGTATTATTCTTGACGATAAACTTACATTTAACGACCACTTAGATTCCCTCATTTCTAGATCTAACCGACTATTAGGGCTGGTAGTCCGTATGACCCGCGATTTCCGCGATCCTGTCTGTCTCAAATCTGTGTATTGCGGTATTGTCCGTTCGGTCCTCGAGTATGCCTGTGTTGTTTGGAGTCCTTATCTTAATACATACATGTCCCGTCTGGAACGTATACAGCGCAGCTTCACCCGCTACGCCATTCTTCGATTACCTTGGTATACTAGAGACTCTATTCCGAACTATAACACGCGCTGTCTGTTGTTGGGCCTTGAACCATTATGCTCCAGGCGGGCCACTGCACAGTGCTGTTTCGTTGCTGGAGTTTTGAACAACACGATCGACTCCCCGTCGTTACTACACCAACTACATCTGTTAGCCCCGGCCCGCTCGTTGCGTTCTATTCCGGGTCTCGAAGTCGCGCTCCGGAAAACCAGATCTGGGATGTTCGAGCCGTTGACGTTCGCTATCAGACAGTTTAATGCCAACTACAAATATTTTGACTACCACAATTCTGTATCCAGTTATCGCCAGCGTCTACGCTTGTCAGTGATCGATGTTTGTATGTCTTAATTTATGTTCATAATCGCCCCTGTTCAGCGCATAATATAAGATAAATGTTTGTAATAGATTCTAAGTTACCTACGCTTGATTAAGTCTTACGCTCGTCAAGCTGAAATACAAATACAAATACAAATACAAATACAAATGAGATTAAAGCCTGTAACACTTCGAATCCGGGGGACATGATTTAGGTCTATCTCGGAGTTGGTTTAACTTAGAAAACATGTGAAGTAATCAAAATGAAGGTATTTTATTGCACTTTAAGAGAAAAATATGGGAAAATTATTCCGTCGGTTGTCTGATGAAATCTCGAACTTTCTTCGGAATTCGCGCCATCATTTTCCGCACACACACTTGGTCCACCTCAGCGGCTAGTTTATTCCAGTTTCTGGCCATTTGTGCACCATTCCGCATCACCTTACCACTCTTCTTCATTTTCCTTTTCATTGTTGCCCAGTAGTTTTCGATTGGGCGGAATTGTGGACAATTTGGTGGGTTGCTCCTTTTTGGGATGAAATCCACCTTGTTGTCACGGTACCACTGAATCACCTGTTGGCTGTAGTGACAGCTTGCCAAATCCGGCCAAAACTTAACAGGACCTTTGTGTGACTTAATGAACGGTAGAACTCGCTTTTCGAGGCAGTCTCGCTTGTATACGGTAGAGTTCATCGTCTTGTTCGTGATGAAAACCTTGGTTTTCCGCCCACAGCTGCAAATTCCTTGCCAGATCATAAGTTTCCGTGCAAATTTATCAGCGAAAACAAACTTGAATTTAGCAGGGACATCACCCCGTGCTGTGGCGAGATAAAATTTCGTACCGGGTAACTGGCCAAAATCCATCTTCACGTATGTTTCGTCGTCCATAAGCAAGCATCCTTTTTACCTCGTCAGAACCTTCTCGTACAGCTTTCTAACGCGTGTTTTAATGACTAGATGTTGTGTAAGTGTCCTTTTTGGGTGCTTAAATGCAAGGAAAAAACAGTAGCCTCTTCGTAGACAGATCTTCCGGGCAGTACTTTTGCTGGTACCATATTTTTTTGCAATATCCCGAACCTAAAGTCCAGGATTTGCTTCGATTGATCTTAAAACCTTCCAGTTCAGCTGCCGATTGTATGTTCCACTACGACGTCTACTCTGAATCTTTCAATCTACGGTATTGGGTTCCCAAAAACGGTAAAGCACAGCATATATAGTTGATTTTGCAAATTTTTGTGTTTTTGAGATTTTTAAAGTAGACCACGTGGTGTTTTCGACGTGAGTGTGCAGAATTTTTTTTCTCCTTTCGAGTTCCATTAAGCATAACTTTCTAACAACTCCACGTATCAAAATGAAACTTTCAGCACTGAAAGTTGAATGTTTACTGAAGACATAGCTGTCAAAACATTTCAAATCCGACCACTAGGGGCGCTGTTCTACAATTGACAATTCCCCCGGATTCGAAGTGTTACAGGCTTTAGAATTTGCACGATAACGAGAGAAGCAAGAAAAACAAAAGATACGTGGAACACAAGCGAAGTTAAAGAAGGTGAGAGAAAAGACAATCGGAACTAAGAAAAATAGTGCGCAAATAGTCCTCCCGAAAAGCCAACACTACAATGCACCAATTTATGGTTTTACGACAAAGTCATTTAGATGAGGCAGGGATGGAAACAGTTAAATGGAAAGTGAATACCGCGAGGAAAAATACCGCGAAGCAAGAATAGTACAGCAGAACATTAGCGCACGAATAGTCCTCCTAAAAATCCAACATTTGATGCACCAGCTCGTGGTCTACAACAAAGTCATCAAATGAGTGGTAGGGATGGAATTAATAAAAGTAAAATCAATACCGCGAGGGAATACCGCGAGGCAAGAGCAGTACAGGAGAAAGTTAGCGCGTGGATAGGTCATTCCTCAGAATCCAACATTCACTGCACCAGCTCGTGGTCGACAACAAAGACAGTGAATGCGTGGCAGAGATGGGCCAGTAACAGATAAATGAATTTTGCGAGGCATAATACCGCAAGGAAGGAAAGTAGAACCGGAATTAGAAGGGAGATTCAACAGAGCGCTGAATATGACGGCACGAACTACAACGAGATAGAAGAAAAACGCGTTGGGAATTGTCGGACTTCAACCTTGAACGTAAATTCACGTCATAACCGGTCCCAATCATTAGCTAAAGGGGAGAGAAAAATAATAAGATAAAGACGGAAGAAGATTACCAAGCGAGACGCAAGAGAAAAGAGAAAATAACAATATACCTATGAGAAGGACAAATTAGAATAACACAATAAGGAAAGATTGGGAAGTGTACTAAGCACGATATTATCATATGTAACATAGCGGTAAATTGTCACCGGATTGATAGACAGCCAAGCAGCTAGGGACATTGTAAACGAACAAGGTCGAAAGCTGTAACCGATATAGCAGTAAGCGGGAACGTAACATTAGGAATTATAGTGAGCACAGGACCGTGCGAGAAGGAAGAAAAGCAACTCCCATGAGAATATATGGAGCAGAATCAATTAGGTGGTAGCAAGTATACGAATAAGAAAGAAATTTTTTTTACGCTCAACTCAAACACACGCCTTATTAGAAACTCATGTACAAAAAAAAAAAAATGAGACAGAAGAACGAATCAGAGCCCATCAGATCTAGCGCGCCTAAAAGACCTACAATCCACTTGAGAATACATCTGTTCCAGATATAGTCTCAAGCTCGAAAAGAAAAATGTGATGCAGAGCCCAGCCCGCGCAAACCCATTGTTCAGCCAGCAGGTGCCTATAATAGCTAGCGCACCTTAGAGTCCCGCAATCCACTGGAGTATACTTCTGTGCCAGTAGCATCCTCCAGCTCGAAAAGAAAAATGTGATGAAGAGCCGAGCCCGCGCGATCCAGAGTTCAATCCCGTAGCAGCAA
>NW_026684292.1:0-15843 GCF_943735745.2 Anopheles bellator | reverse complement strand
AACAAACCAACTGACAAAACCAATCCGCCCACGTGTTCGACTTTTGGCCACGCACCACCTCTAACGAAATGGCTTAAGAAACTGAAGCAAACTCGCAAGGCTGGGATTGGTACAAAGTGGCTGAAATGTCCGCGCTTATGATTGCGGCTAGGTCAGTGCCATGTTTTGACGTTTGTAACACGCGTGTTCACTTTGCAGAAGTTCCGGACGTGAGGGTATTGCTGAACTTGGGTGCCAACCTGTTCGTGCGGGGCAAGCATGATCTGCGGGCCAAGGATTGGTGCGCCAATGAGGCCAACAGTCCGTGCTGGAAACTCATGGATCTTTGCTACGAGCAACACTGCAATCAACCTTCGCAGTTTCGATTAGAGTCCTCCCTGCTATGGTTATATCAAAGGATCCACAATCCCTACTCGATAGACCACCAGATGGTGGTACTCGTGGTACTGCCAGAATTTACCGATGTCCTCGGGTGCTACAAACCGCCGCAGGAACAAGCATTCGTGTTCTGCCACAGCCAGCTGACGGAGGACGAAATTGTGTTGAAGTTTGCCAGGATCGGCGATTGCATTTTTCAGGTTATCCTCTTGGAGGATCGTCTTTTCGAAGTTCTACCTACCTTGGATACTGTCGACTACGTAATCGATACGGGGTTGAGCACCTTCCGGGACTACAATGTATCGAAAAATTCGCACTCCATTGCGTCCACATTCATACCACTGGAAACGGCTTCGCTTCGGAGTGGACTCGCAAAACGGATTTGCTTCCATCTGTACACGTGCGAGCAGCAAAACCGGATGGTGACGAAGAAAGCAACGAATCGTCGCATTGCCGCTCGACCGGAAGAAACGCTACAGGCCCTGCTGTGTCGCCCTAGCTCGGCTCCACCCGTTGTTCAGTTTTTTAGCAACGCGCTCATCGACGCACCGGACGATCGCTCGAGCTTCTAGTGAAGATCGGTGCAATCACCGCGGTGGATCTGGCCCCTACCAACCTGGGACTGTTGGTGGCTAACCTGTGCTCCAGTGTGCAGCTCGGTAAAACCATTCTATACGGCATCTTGTTTCGGTGTCTCGATCCGGTACTGACGATAGTGGCCAGTCTTTGCGTGGGCATTAGTCCGTTCCTTGAGCCGGCGGATAAGGTGCAACTTAAAGCGATCGCCGGGATCAAGAAGGGTCTCGACCACGGCACGCAAAGCGATTGCTTCGTGCTGCTCCGTCTGTTTTTGCTCTGGAACACGGCCAAACTGGACGATGAGGCTATGGTAAGGCAGTATCTTTTGAAGTGTGGAGCCATGCAGGATGCAGGAGGCCATCAACAACACGCGTGTCATGCTGACATCGACATCGTCAAGGTGGGCGCCGGAACGAACGTCAACGTACTGAACGAAAATTCGGCAAATTGGAGCACGGTAAAGGCTTGCCTTGCCGCGGGTTTATATCCGAACGTGGCAAGGGTGGACTACGCGAAGAAATGCCTAGTCTGCTGTGTACGTGTACAAGTTTGATTCGTTTTTAGTTCTTGCTGAGATCTTTATGAAAACGGACGGACGGACGGACGAAAGACAAACATTCATTTCTTTTTATTATATAAGATAGATAGTTTATTTCATTGTTCAACAAATAATTCAACTTTGTAGTGGGAATTTATGAGAGCAATGAGGACAACATTAGTCCTTGTTGTGAATTTTCTTGTGTTGGCGCAGGTTGCCTACCGCATGGAACGTTTTTTTGCACAACGTAGAGGCTCCTGAAGCAGTCCAGATAATTGAAGTCACGAGATATAGTCCTGATCAATCCCATGATCTTGAAAGCCTTCGCACTACTGCAAGGATGTGCTCACGGAACGTTAAACAGCAATCAAGCGTCACCCCAAGGTCCCTAACAGAGGAGACGCGAGACAAGGAAACGGAGTTTAAACAGTAGTTGAAGGAGACCACACGAGAACGAGAGAACGAGATTATAGAACATTTTTCTGGACAAAGAAAGAGATAGTTGGCAGAACACCAGAGGGAGACAGAATCTAAGATTTCTTGCAGGGCAAGGCAATCAGAGATGCTGCAGTTTGGGGAATAGATTTTCAAATCATCAGCATACAGCAAATGACCCGAAGGAGGAAGGATGCTACGAATATCGTTCACGAACAGGATGAACAGGAGGGGGGAAAGAACACTACCTTGGGGGACGCCGGAAGTACAGGCAACATCCTCAGATAGAGACGAACCAACCCTTACCCTGCAAGACCGGTTGGAGAGGTAGGACTCAATCCATTCAAGTAAGTTGGGAGAGACCCTAAGCTTACCGGGTTAAGCAGAGCATTAGGAACACGGTCAAAAGCAGCTTTGAAGTCTGTGTAAATGGCATCGGTCTGAATGCCACCGTCAAGCCGCGCTGTCGTAGAAGAAACAAAATCAAGGAGGTTGGTTACAGTTGACCTCCTCGGCATGAAACCCTGCTGATGAGGACTGATCCACGCACTCACAGCGGATAACAGCGAAGGGTGAATTACAGTTTCAAACACTTTGCTGCAGTTACTGACCAGCGATATCCCACGGTAGTTGGCGATGCAAGACTTGTTCCCTTTTTTATGGATGGGGATAAGGTGTGCTCTACGCCAAGACGCCGGACAGGTTTTGGTCGCTAGTGACATTTTGAACAGCGTCGTGAGCGGAGCTGCCAGGACCGACGCGCAGTTCTTGAGAACAGCAGCAGGAATACCATCAGGTCCTGGAGAATAAGATGGTCGCAGATTGAGAAGCGCGTTGCCGACTGATTTTATCGTAATAGGAAACTCGTTCACGCAGACAACCCCTGCCGGGGTATAGGAGAGACCAGATTCAAGACTAGCTGGATCTAGAATCGGTCTGTCAAACAAACCGGCGAAATGTTTGGAGAAGAGAGTGCAGATATCTGCCACATTCTCAGCCTGCTCCGCATCCAAGAACATGGTGCTAGGCATGTTATTACCACCCCGGCGGGCGTTAACGAAGCTCCAAAAAGATTTGGGGTTTGACCGGAGTCGCTCTTGAATTTTAGAGACGTAAGCGCGGTATCGAGCTCTGTTGTACCCGCGGTACGCCGCTGTTGCATATTTGAATACAGTTCTGTTGAAGGGCGAGTGAACGCGTCTGTAACGACGACTAGCTCGGATGCAGTCGCGTCTGAGTCTCCGCAACGTACTGTCAGACCACACGGGACGGGGAGGAGGTGAACACGCATTAAGGGAGGAGATGGTGAGTTCAGTGAACTGAGACACAGCCTCATCGACTGTCGAACATAAAAACAAAAAAGACCAGTCGATGTGGGAAAGGATTTCACACAGTCTGAGGTAATTTGTTTTGCGATAGTTGAAAGCAGGAATAGAAGATAGAGCTGTAGAATTAGTGAGGATAGTGGAAGAAGGAAGCTTAAGGACTAAAGATAATGGAGGGTGATAGGAATCCATGTTAACTAACGGAAACGCAGCAGGATGAACCGATAATAGTGGCGATCAAGTCGTGTTAACTAGAATCAGGTCCAGCATTCTTCCCTTATGGTTCAGGGCAGCGTTCATTTGCATAGTGCAGCGGCCGGCTATAGTGATAGTAACACAGATCATCTCAAGCGAATGCTGGGTGACGCGGATTTGTGCCGATTTCAGCTTGGTCAAGCAGGCAATTAGTACATCCCCACCTCTAGCTTTAGTACTATTGAGCTCAGAGCGGTCGCAGCGGTACACAGTGTAATCGTTGGGGTCAAACAGAAGGTTGGATGGTAGTGCAGAGTCAAACCATGTTTCTGCAAGCATCACCATGTCGAATTTTGCCTCAGAAGAGGCAAGTCTCATTTCCGCCTCATTTCCGATGCCTTAGTCCGAAGACCACGAACATTTTGGTAGAATATCGTGAGTGACTCGAAGCGATGGGGGGACGAAACAGCATCTCCCAGGCGCTATGCCAATGAAGATCGTTGTTCAGCCGTGCTGTGGTCCGTGGAGTGTCCAATTTCGGAAGGAGTTTGCCGATGAGAATCGTCAGGAGTAAGCAAATTATTGAGCCGAGCGGTATTTGACGTTGATCCAGCGTTGAACGAATTCGCCAAAACGAACAGCGGATGGCCACGTGGTAGAAAATAAAGCAACGGCCCGTAGGTGTAAAGGTAAGCCATCCTTGAAAGACACAAATGATAGTCCATCTGTGTTAGATCCGGCCTTCGTTAATCGATGCACCACTACATCGTCGGTGGAGAGTCGGGACTTCACGAACTCAGCCAACACATCCTCGGCACAGGAAGGTTTAAAGCCGGAAAGGTATAACCAAAATCTCCTCACTACGAGGCAATCTTCCATGATGCTGCCTGTAGGAAGAGTCCCGGTACCAAACTGCAGTGAACGATTAAGTGTATCCTGAGTGTCCAGTGTATCCGCGTATCGAAGAGCAGTATGATTGTGTGTCCGACTGACCGAACAGCTGACATTCCTTGTAGTGGTAGGCGCGGCTGGTCCATCATCCAGTGGAGGTGCCGTCGTGGTTTTGGCGTTGCGAGAGAGTCTAGGTGCAGTGGTGATAGTTGCCGATTTATCATGCCGACCAACAAGCAAGCTGGCAGCTCCAGGTTGCATAACAGGTCTCTGAATCGTGCTTGCGTTGCCGTGAACGTTATCAACAACTGTCCTGGCAACGACAGGCAGAGCATCTACACTTGGTGTTAGAGCACTCCTGATTACGATCGAGTCAGTCTCCTTGGTCCGGGGCGGTGTAGTGGTAAAAACCGATCGAGCGTCAGCGAATATTGGATTCGTCGATGGCGGTGAAGTGTGCGATGAGCGAGTTTGCGTGACTGTACCGGTATTCCTGGTGTTGGTCGTGTTAGGAGAAGCGGCGATGCGAGTTTTGGCAGATGCGGGTGATGAGGCAGACTTCACGTCTGGATGGGGTAAGTGAGAGAGCCGGCGCTCGATCTCACTCCACATTTTGCTCATCTTCTCATCCAGGATGCGCGAGAGCTCAGTGGAGAGTTCGCTTGATGGCGATCAGCTAGGAGCGAAAGCAAACTGGCGGCAAGCTTCGCAGAACCGGTTTTGCATAGCTAAAAGCTTCTTCGTGCATGCCTTTCCCAGTTTCAAGCAATCAGGATGAAACCGCCGATTACACGGCACTCCCCGAAGCCAGCCACTGCAGATAATAGAGTCACCGGCAATTTCGAGCGAACAGTCCCCACAAACGGCCATTGCTGCATTAATAGACGCGGCGCCAGAGCAGCCAGAAACTTGGACACGAACTTCGCGAATGCCGCAGCTGAACCCACGAAAATGCACCAAAGAGTAACTAAATTCAGTGTCTATTCAGAACACTGACGCGGACACCACCAGCGATAACGCGCCACGCACCAGAAACCAGAAAACCACTAAAGAGCTGAAAAAACAGCGGAGCAGACTAAAAACACGACTGAACGGTGAGAGCGATCGAGAGTTATGAACTTCATGCCAGTGCGAAGTGCAAATTTGCGATGCGTTGGAAAGAATCGAAGCGGATGATTATTACGAAGTTTTTGATTGTTCTTGGCGACAAAAGAGAACTAAAATTTTGTATCCGTGGCCCCGTCCTCGTGGGTCACACTTGTCGATCAAAAACTTGTAATTCTTTTCCGTCTTTACCTCTTCGTGGTCCTAATCGAAAAGACTCGTTCTATCTTCCACCACTCGCTCTGAACCTCTCTAAATTCGATTGCAGGGTTGAACGTCATCCTTGCGTTTATAGTTCTCATTGAGTGCTCAGGTCCTATGTTCTAGCAGCGCGTATGCCTGTTCTAGCTGTTCGCAACAGCTGTGTTGATCGCTTTCCTTGCAGCGATCTGCTTTGTCGAAAGTTCTGCCTCGTATGTTGGCGATTCCTCTTTCCCGAGCTATTTTGCAAACTGCTCTTCTAACTCCTTTATCTCCTTTTTATATTGCAACTTCAGCCTATGCAACTCCTTGCGCTTTTGCAACTCCCGCTGATGTCGCGCTTTTTATTTGGCGATGCAATCTTCAAAATCGCCTGCTCCGTCCCCGATGGCTTCGTCCGTGCTGCGATCCGGATCTTGTTCGGCCATTGCTCCGATTCGATTCGACCCTGCCAATTTGTTAACGTTTTTCTTAGCGACTGACGGTCGACCCGTAGTGCGCTCCCATTTATTGAAACTCGTGGTCACCCACTCGAGGCACTCAGGTGCATTGGTGCTCAACGTCAAACACTCAACACTCCTCCTCAACAATGTACATGACTACTTAGTTCTCTTACGACTAACCAAACCCATTAAGCTCGAAAGTTTTCCAAATTTCGTTGCCCCCAGTGGTTTTGTCAAACTATCGGCTATCATTACTTCTGTTGGACAATATTTCAAACGCATCACCCTATTTTCACATAGTTCCCTGACGTAACACTCCTTTGTTTCTACGTGTTTCGACCGGCTTGAGGTTCTTCCCGAGTTCACTAGTGTTATGCACGATTGGTTGTCTTCCATCATCGGTATTGGTTCCTCTGAGTCCTCACCAAGATCGTCCAACAATTTTCTGATCCATACAGCTTCCTGGCTGGCTTCTCCCAGAGCCACATATTCAGACTCCATCGAAGACAGCGTCACGCAACGTTGCAGTCGACTTGCCCAAGACACCGCTCCTCCTGTGTACAGGAACACATAGCCCGAAGTCGATCGTCGCGTAGCTAAGTCTCCAGCCCAGTTGGCATCCGAGTACCCAACCATCCCCTCTGATGATTCTCCAAAGATCAGTCGCATATCCTTTGTACTCTTTAGGAAACGAACCACTCGTTTCGCTGCAGTCCAGTCCGCCACGGTTGGGGCACAAACTCTTCTCCCTAAAATAGAGGTGCTTATCGAAATGTCAGGTCTTGCACATACCGAAATATATAGTAGAGCACCAACAAGGCTTCGGTACATCGTCACGTCGTCAAGAACAGGACTATTGTCTTCCAACTTCATATATCCTTCTTCCATTGGAGTTTTCGCTGGTTTTGCATCTTGCAGTCCAAAACGTTCCGCTACGCGATTAATATAACCTTCTACGGAAATACTATATGTACCATTTACTTGTTGTATCTCTAGTCCCAAGAAGTAATTAGGTTTTCCGAGATCCGTCATCTCAAACTGCTTCTTCAGCATTTCGTACACATCTTTTATATCATCCTCTTCTTTACTGCAAACCAATATGTCATCGACGTACACCAGGAGATACATGCGTTTTTCTCCTATAGTCTTGGTGTAAAGACAAACGTCTGCTGAACTTTGGTGAAATTTCATGTTCAAAAGTACACTGTGTAGCTTTTGGTTCCAACATCGTGCAGACTGCTTGAGTCCATAGATGCTTCGTTTCAGACGGCATACCAAATTTTCTTTTCCTTTTACTTCAAAACCTGTCGGTTGTTTCATGAAGATTTCCTCTTCCAGTTCACCGTATAGGTAGGCCGTTTTTACATCAAATTGCCTCAAGGTCATTTTGTTTCTACTTGCCACCCCAAGTAATATTCGGAGTGTGGTATACTTGGTTACAGGTGCAAAAGTTTCATCGAAATCCTCTCCGAATTTCTGGGAATACCCTTGAGCAACAAGACGTGCCTTGTGTTTCACTATTTCCCCTTTTGCATTCCTTTTTAGCTTGTATACCCAACGGCAGCCCACTGGTTTTCTTCCGGCTGGCAGGGTAACTAGCTCCCAGGTGCCATTTTGTGTATGAGATTTCAACTCATCGAGCATTGCCATCTTCCACTCATTTTTCTGATCTCCAGTCATTGCTGCTTCGAAATTTGTTGGTTCAACATTGTGCATGAGTTTACCAGCAACGTACGCTTCCTCTATTAGTCGCGAGGGAGGAATACCTTTCGAAACGCGTTGAGATCGTCGAATAGTGTCATCAGATGCAATCTCTTGGAAAGACGTATCCATGTTAGAGTCCTCTTCTATTACACTATCGTTCAGGCACGGCACGGGGACTTCAAATTCTCCTCCTGTCTCTACAGTTTCTAAGAATTTGGCATCTCTACTGATTGTGATAAGTTCTGTATTTGTATCTACAAATCGATACGCTTTTCGTCCATCAGCATAGCCCACAAACACTTTCTTTTCTGCCTTTACATCTAGCTTTCGGCGTTTTTCTTTTGGAATGTGTACATATGCTTCAGTGCCAAAAACTCGCAGATGTCCATACGACGGCTTCTTTCCATGCCACAATTCGTACGGTGTTTTGTCTACACTAGACGATGGCAAACGATTCTGCAAATAGTTTGCAGTGCAAATCGCTTCGCCCCAGAACTTTTTCATCATTCCACTTTCAGCAAGCATGCACCGCATCATTTCGACCAGAAAACGGTTTTTACGCTCAGCCACTCCATTCTGTTGCGGGGAATACGGAGCTGTTTGTTCGTGTTTAATTCCACGTTCCATGAAGAACTTTTTCAACATTGCTGTGTCAAATTCACCACCACCATCGGAACGAATCTTTTTCGGGTAACGACCAAACTGATTTTTCATCAGATTACAGAACTCTTCCATTTTGTCTTGCGCGTCACTTTTCCGACGTAGGAGATACACCATTGAGTATCGGCTAAAGTCATCCACAAAAACAATATAGTATATATTATTACTTGGTGAATGTACTTCCATGGGGCCACCCACATCGGTGTGTATCAAGTCTCCCACTTCCTTTGATGTTCGGATAGAGCACTTGGGAAATGAATTCCTGCTCATTTTTCCTTCGCAGCATGGGCCACACACCGATTGCACTTGGCACGGGGACATTTTTAATCCATATCCCATCCATTCTCTTATTATCTTTGATGCAGCCGCTGTATCTCGATGTCCTAATCGACGATGCCACAAGTGGGAACACAACTCACTATGTTTGGTTTTAACTAGAAACCCTTTTTCAGCATAATGTTTCAAATGGTATAATCCACCACTTCTTTGTCCCACTAACCTCACTTCGTTATTCTTCATAACTTTACATCCGTTTTTATCAAAAGACACTTGATATCCCAAATCAGCTATTCTGCTTACCGATATCAAATTTCCTGCCAATGATGGCACATGCAGTACATTTTCAATTTTTAGGTCTACACGGTCACCAGCTCCGTTCTCCGAAATCATTCTTGTCGTGCCTCTACCATACGCAATTACGTTCTTTCCATCCGCCAGGCTGATATTCATTTTGTTTTCTACGAACTCAGTTAGCAGCTGAACGTCGTTTACCATATGCGTAGTTGCACCGGAGTCAAAGAACCACATTCCGTGTTCCTTCGAAGGGCCCGCTGATAGACAAAAAACAGTCTTTCTTTGTACTGCTATACTTGCCCTTTGTTCGTTACTTCGTTGCTTTTCCAAGTAGGCTGGGCAGTTTCGGCGAAAATGACCCGGTCGTTTGCAGTGATAGCATGTTTTTGGTTGGATGTCGTCGTTCCGCTTTGTGTCATCGTTCCGCTTTGTGTCGTCGTTCCGCTTTGTGTAGCTTTTCTGGTGGTGTTTTTGGCTCTTGGTCACTAGGGCTTTTTCTTCACAACTATTTTCCTGACGTCGACGACCTTCGTCCAATAGTTTCCCTTTCACAAAGTCCACTGTGAGTTCCTCTTCTGTGCGACTTTCAAGGGCCAAGATTAAACCATCATACGACTTTGGCAGACTAGATAGCATCAAAGCCACGAACCAGTGGTCTTTGACCTCCTCTCCCAACGCGAAGAGCCGCAGTTTCAACGTCGTCATCTCTTTCAGATGATTTTCCATCGACTCGTTGTCTTGCATTCTCAGTGAAACCAAACGTCGCAGGATATGTATTTTCCCGGAGAGTGATGCCCTTTCATGGTAGTCCTTTAGTGCATCCCACATCTCCTTTACTGATGCTTTCTGCATCACATGGACCAGTTGTCCATCTTCTAACGCCAATCCGATTATGGCCTGCGCCTTCTCATCCTTGGCAATCCATTCTTTGCTTGGATTTTCTGGTATTTGCTCTGATACCACGTCCAAAACTTGTTCTCTCGTTAGCAGCAGACGAGTTTTGAATTTCCACAGTGTGTAGTTGCTGTCGTTCAATTTTTCTACTAACAGTTTCTCCGCCATTTTTACTTTTCGTAAGACTTAGAGCGAACTAGTTCAAAATTCAAACACAACGCACACACTTCTATGGTTAGCACACTGGGTCGCCTGGGCGTAGTCTGGGCCCATAACCTGTTAACGTTTTTCTTAGCGACTGACGGTCGACCCGTAGTGCGCTCCCATTTATTGAAACTCGTGGTCACCCACTCGAGGCACTCAGGTCCCAGTGAACAATTTCGCTCTTCTCACCAAAAAATCCACTCTTCATCCGTTCCTCATACGCTTCTGAACGGCTGTCTCGAATACTTTCTCCCATATAGGCTTATATGGGGGAATCGCTGTGAGGAGCCGTTAGGTCCATGGAGTGAGGAGCCGTTTAAATTCTCTCACCGAGCGGCCCCCTGTCTCTCACGTGTGTGTTCTCTCGCTTTTTTCGTTTTCTTTCTCCCATATTCCCCCTAACCAAAATGAAACAGTTCGTATTTGGGCGGTACATTTCGATATATTTTCTATCTCTTTTTTCGCATACACTCTTCACTCTGCACTAGCGGTTCACAATTTGGTGCGTAGCTGCCTTCGTTGTAAAATGCATTGCATCGAATCCTTTGCATCCCATCTGGACATCTGATTGGACATCTGAAACGAGTAAAGCGAAAACATTTCAACATTATTTGGTTGTCACTGAATACTGTCCAATAAACTTACCTGGATTATTTCTATCAGGATCACCCGTGATCGACAGAGAAGCACAAGCACTTGGTACTTTACACTTGGCACAAGTCCACAACAAAGACAAGACTGTCGGACCCTCGGAACTTCGGGACTTTGCCCCGATCTCGCTGTCTCTGTTATTTCTATTCCTTTTTTTTTTCTCTCCAACGTTCGTCTTCCACCAGCAAACTCACGGCGATTTCAAAACTCACGGGGATTCCTTCCGTTCTTTCCCCGGCAACCAACGAACGCGTCTCATGCTCACTTCGTACGCTGCGAGATCGCCCTTCCTCGGCCTCGTCGCAGGCAGAGGGGCGTTCGATCTCACTCGTCTCAGCCTTCCTCCGCCGCGTCGCAGGCAGAGGGGCAGCTTCGGGCTCTCAAAATTGTTCACTGGGGTGCATTGGTGCTCAACGTCATACACTCAACACAATTGACCATTCGAATTTGCCGTCACTCCTCCGATTTCCGTTACAGAACGCGTTGTCGGCATCACGATGACACAACGAACCGTGCTTCCAAATAGTGATTTGCAGCAAACTCCACGCAGTCCTTCACGCACCTTCAACAGCAATCAATATCTGCCCGTTAAAATGCGCCAACTCGTTGAACGATTGCTTACCTTCACTAAGTCCTAGCTCAATTCACTATCACAAATCTATACCACTGCTGACACCAAATGTAAGGGAAACGAAACTCAAGGAAACGCTGAACTAATCCGGCTGGCATCCGACCGTCGAGTGACGCTGTCGGGAACTCTCCCAGTCCCGGTCACTCTTAGTCTCTCTTTATTCTCTCTGCGGCTCTCGTGCAGCCGCAGCTACACTTACATATATGGCAGAAACCAACTACAGGATAACTGTGCAATGGTCGCTGGAATAATCACTGCGGTATCGTACGGGTACGCCTTCACCTTGTCCGTTACCAAACTCGCCGATCGATCCCTGCAATATGCTTCGAGGGGTTTTCGAACTCAACGCTCTGTTTCACCCGAGACCTGACGCCACATTTTATTCTTTAGCACTGTAAAAAATAAGGCATGTTGGGTCACGAGCTGGGATATCGTCGAGAAATGGGAATTGGGGAACTGAATAAAACGAGCGGGTCACTTTCCTACGTTGTGTATTTTTAAGAAGAGAAGAGAGGTTATCAACTAAAGCACGCGCTTTTATAGGCTAAGGGATTTCATTAGTTCATTAGTTTATTTCGGAGTGCTCCGTGAGTGGCCCTCGTGGCTCCTATTCTCTCACTCCATCGCGCGGGCCTTCGGGAGTATCACTTTCTATCTTGATATCTAACATTCCGGTCACCTTGAAAGATCCTTTCAATACAAATCGGGTAACGGGCAAATTTTGGATACAGAACGCTTGAATCGGCCTTCTTGAGTTTTAACAGTAACTACACGAACGATACCGTCCGGTCCGGGGTGTACGTCTACTATGCGTGCGATTGGCCAACGTGTCGGCGGGAGACTGTTGAAATAAGGCGGTAGTCGGGTTGCACGTGGTAGGAATTGATAAAGTGCTTTATTCTGTCTACAACTGGTGAGAGTTTGAACGCGACTACCGCCTTATTTCAACAGCGACTATCGTGCTTCAGAATGGCTATGGACCCTATGTCTGAAGCGTGACGCTGGTGGTTCGTTATGCGTTGGGCCTGTAATTCCTTTAAGTACTCCGAACTCCATCTCCGCCAAAATAATTGACTATTGGACTGGATACGTCGATACAAATCTAATCTGTTCTTTGGAATATGCTGAAGGTCTAACTCAATAGTTGGCGGATTTCTATTTCTGATTAAAAAATGCGAAGGCGTTAGAACTTTTAAGTCGTTCGGGTCATCTGACAATGGGGTTAGTGGCCGAGAGTTCATGCATCCTTCGATGCGGATCAAGATAGTTAGGAGTTCCTCGTAGGATAGTAAAGTATTCCCTAACTGTCTTACAATTTGACGCTTTGCTACCTTGACTGCGGCCTCCCATAAGCCACCAAAGTTGGGTGATCGCGGGGGTATTAAATGCCATTGTATTCCGTCTCGAGCTAAATGCTTGCTTATCTTGTTATTTTCCGCCTCTGCTTGAACTTGGTACAGATCATGCAATGCGTTCTTTGCACCAATGAAGTTTTTGCCATTGTCGGAATATATGTGGGCCGGTTTGTTTCTGCGATACATGAATCTATCCAGCGCCATCAAAAAGGTATTGGTGGATAAATCGCCTGCCAACTCAAGATGAACCGCTTTCGTACTAAAACAAACAAAAACACAAATATAAATTTTTGTGGATGCTGCTCTTCTATGTACCGGCTTCACGTAGAGTGGTCCACAGTAGTCTATTGCAGTGCAGACGCTTGGGGTGATGCGATGGATGGGTAGCTGTCCGACGGGTTGCTCTATGGGTTGTGGGTTGGACCGATAGCATCTAAAACAATTGCGCAAGACGCTCCGTACAGCTCTCCGTCTATGCAGTAGCCAGAATTCATCCCTCAAAACGGCAAGGGTTACTGAACAACCTCCATGAACCAGCGTCTTATGCTGTTGCTCTATCAGTAATTTGGTGAACAGGTGAAATCCGGGGATGATTATGGGGTGACGAACGTTGTATGATTCTGAAGATAGCTCCAACCGGCCACCGACGCGTATCACTCCTTCAGGGTCCATGAACGGGTTTAGCAGCCGAAGCCTTGATTTGCTTATTAGCGATCCTTTACGTAGGGCCTTGAATTCTTCGGGAAATGCTTCGAATTGCACCAATTTGGCCAGGCACAGTTTTGCTCGCTTCAATTCCTCCGTTTGGAGTACTAGCTCGGAGATGCGATTTTCCTTGGATCGGGTGTTGCTGAAGAATCTGAACATAAATCCTACTACATTGATCATCGTGCGGTATGACGAAAATTTTCTAAAGATTTCATGCGGTTCCACTGTTTGTACGGCGGTAACAAGAACTGGGGCACTTGTTTCTGCTTGTTCGGTAGGGAGCTTATCGAGGGGGGTTATTTGTGCAGGAAAACTTGCCATTGGCATACAGAGCCAACTTGGTCCGCTGTGCCACCTGTCGCAAGAAATGAGTTCGCTTGCAGCGCAGCCTCGAAATAATAGATCGGCTGGATTCTCATTTCCACTCACATGCAGCCACGTGCATCCGTGCGTAGTGGATTGTATCTCGGAGATGCGGTTGGCTACGAATGTTTTCCATGTCCGAGGGGGAGACCTAAGACATTGTAGCACGACAGTAGAATCCGACCAAAAGTATTTTTGGGCAAAATTTGTGTCAAGGACGGCCACCACCTTGTCGTACAAGCGGGATGCTATGAGGGCTGCACACAGTTCAAGCCGCGGAATGCTGATCTGTTTCAGCGGGGCTACTTTCGTCTTTGATGCCAAGAGGCTAATCTTCACTTCATCATTTCTGTTTTCCGAGCGAATGTACACACAAGCTCCGTATGCATCTTTGGAGGCATCTGCAAACGTGTGAAGCTCCGCGCTCTCGCAATGTGAAATAAGGGCATGTCGATCGGTACGAAAGTTAGACAAAGTGGGGAGTTCATCTAGAAAGATCTTCCACTTTCGTTTAATATCGGGGGTTAATTTATCGTGCCAGCCTAAGGACAGCAGCCACAGATGCTGCATCAGAAGCTTCGCTTGAACAATTACGGGGGATACTAATCCCAGCGGGTCGTACAGTTGAGCAATGGTGGACAACATTTCTCTTTTTGTTTGGGTTGAATCCTGTACCTTCATCTTTACTTCGAATCGTAGAGTATCCGTTTCGGGCTCCCGTTCGCCGGAATCAAATTTCATGGGCGTCCTTGTACCATGCAGCTCCTGGATTGAGGCCAATACAGGGAGTGCATTACTGACCCATTTGTGTAGAATAAATCCACCACGCTGCACCAGCTCCCTCATCTCCCTTTGTAGCGATATGGCTCCATCAACTGTCCATTCACCAGAAATTACATCATCCACATACAGGTTTTGCTTTAATACTAGGCTTGCTGAGGGAAATGGGGCACCTTCATCATCTGCAAGTTGTAGCAGAGTTCGCGTGGCTAAGAACGAGGATGGGGACAAGCCATATGTCACCGTGGCAAGCTCAAATGTTTTTATGGGTCCGGTAGGGTCAGTTCTCCACAGAATGCGTTGTAGTGGGCGGTCATCGTTGTGAACTAGAACTTGGCGGTAGATTTTCTCTATATCCGCGACGAAAGCAATAGGAAACTGTCGAAATCGCAACACGGTGGTCAGCAATTGTTCCTGAATCACTGGCCCGACAAGCAGGGAATCATTCAATGAGTATCCGGAACTCATCTTCGCAAAACCGTCAAATACCACACGGACCTTGGTGGTCGAACTATCACTCTTAAACACAGGATGGTGGGGAAGGTAATAGGCCTCCTTATTATCAAGGTCTTTGGCGCTCACTTCTATCATATGCCCCAACGTTTCATATTCCTCCATAAACCGCTTATACTCCAGCTTTACTTCGGGCTTTCTTTCTAACATGCGTTCTAAGCCGTGAAAGCGTTTCAGGGCAATTTCCTTTGAATCTCCGTGCCTTTGGTTAAATTCTGGATGCCTAGGCAATCGCACAATGTATCGGCCATCGTTGTCACGATGTGTGGTTTCGCGATAGAACTATTCACAGCGCTGCTCATCCACAGAATAATTCGAAGCATTTACTTCCTCAAGCTTCCAAAACTTTTCCAGCCTTTCATCTATCGATTCGATTTGGGCAGTGTTGCAGGAGAGGGGCGCATTGAAGAGGGGGGTTGCTGCTTGCCCAGTTACGATCCATCCCAAATAACTTTCAACTCACTCTATCGCGCGGGCCTTCGGGAGTATCACTTTCTATCTTGATATCTAACAGATATAATGTATTGTTTGTGTCTTGAGATTTGTGCTCGGAATGCCAAGATTGTTTTTTACAGAATGGAATGAACCTCAGATATAATCCCGAAGGACTGTAACGGACCCCAATGTAAAATCTCACATTCCAAGACGCCTCGCTCCTTTGCTTAAGTTAGATGAATTGCTGTTGTGGCATAATAATGGCTGTATTGGGGTAATTTTG
>NW_026684291.1:2057-16021 GCF_943735745.2 Anopheles bellator | reverse complement strand
TCAGTATCAGAGAGCGATCACCAAAGTACGTCTGTTTGCCTTCACTGTTGATTTGCGACTAGGCGCGATCGGTGGTTGCCGGGGAAAGAGCGCAAGAAATCCCCATGAGTTTTGAAATCGCTGTGAGTTTGCAGGTGGAAGACGAACGATAGAGAGAAAGAAAAAGGAATAGAAATAACAGAGATAGCGAGATCGGGGCAAAGTCCCGAAGTTCCGAGGGTTCGACACTCTGTCTTTAACTTCTGTTTTGGACTTGTGCGAATCGGGACGAAACCTCTGCCTCTGTTTTTTCTAAGTGCAAAGTGTAAAGTACCAAGTGCTTGTGCTTCTCTGTCGATCACGGGTGATCCTGATAGAAATAATCCAGGTAAGTTTATTGGACAGTATTCAGTGACAACCAAATAATGTTGAAATGTTTTCGCTTTGCTCGTTTCAGATGTCCAACTAAACTGGGATGCAAAGGATTCCAATGCAAAACATTTTACAACGTGTCTAAGGCGTCGAAGGCAGCTACGCACCAAATTGTGAACGAACCGCTAGTGAAGAGTGAAGAGTGTACGCCAACCCAAAAAAAGAGAAAAAAAAAATATACCGAAATATACCGACCAAATACGAACTGTTTCATTTTGGCTAGGGTGGAATATGGGAGAATGAAGACGAAAAAAGCGAGAGAACACACAGGTGAGAGACAGGGGGCCGCTCGGTGAGAGAATTCAATCCACTGCTCACTCCATGGACCTAACGACGGACCACTGCCATTCCACCATATAAACTTCATACGGAATAAATGTAAGAAGCAGTCGTTCAGCAGTGGATGTGTTTGTGGGTGAGCTGTGGAATTGAAAGTGAGAAGAGCGAAATTGTTCTCTGGGTACTAACAGCACCCACACCAACAAGCCCAGTTGCCACGACACCACCAACATCAATCCTAAGAAAATTAATATTCAAAGAATTTGCGTGTATGACAACAAGTCAGATAATCGTTTCCTATTCGATACAGGAGCCGAAATTTCCGTGCTTCCACCCACACTCTTGGAAAGAAGCAAGATGTCGAATACAAAATCATTATATGCCGTAAATGGCAGCCAAATAGCAACGTATGCTGAAAAGAAATTGTCCATAGATTTAGGCCTTGCACGGCCATTCGAATGGACATTTACAGTAGCGGACGTAAATTCGGCAATAATTGGTACAGATTTTTTGAAACATTTTAACCTCCTAGTTGACGTGCGGAGGAACAAAATGTCACATAGCTCGAATGCTACACATAGCGGCAAACTGCAAACCACCCACGTCGCGCCTACAATCGTCGCGGATCTCGGTATTATTCTTGACGACAAACTTACATTTAACGACCACTTAGATTCCCTCATTTCTAGATCTTATCGATTATTAGGGCTAGTAGTCCGTATGACCCGCGACTTCCGTGATCCGGTCTGCCTCAAATCTGTGTACTGTAGTATCGTCCGTTCTGTCCTTGAGTATGCCTGTGTTGTTTGGAGTCCTTATCTTGACACACACATGTCCCGCCTCGAACGCATTCAGCGCAGCTTCACCCGCTACGCCATTCTCCGTCTACCGTGGTATACTAGAGACTCCATCCCTAGTTATAACACGCGCTGTCTGCTGTTGGGCCTCGAACCACTCTGTTCCAGGCGGGCTGTTGCACAGTGCTGTTTCGTCGCTGGACTACTGAACAATTCTATTGATTCGCCATCGCTTTTATGTCAACTTGACCTGTCTGTCCCGACTCGCTCCTTGCGCTCTACTTCTAACCTCCAAGTCGCGTTTCGGAGAACTCGCTCGGGTATGTTTGAACCTTTAGACTTCGCTATCAGACAGTTTAATGCCAACTTCAAATATTTTGATTATAACTATTCAGTGTCCAGCCTCCGACAACGCCTCCGCTTATCCGCGATTGACATTTGTAGGGCTTAGTGTAAGGAACATGTTTGTTATTTGTTTTTAAGTTAACGTTAAGTTGCTTGATTAAGCATTATGCTCGTCAAGCGTGTTACGAATAATAAATAAATAAATAAATAAATAAATATCGGCATACGATACCACATCTACGTACGCCAAGATCGTCCGTGAATTTACCGACATCACAATACTAAACGAAAACCAAAAAAACAAAAAAACTGAAACACCACTTAACTATCAAATAATTACCACAGGCCAACCCGTTTTTGGAAAAGGCTGGAAGCGACGGCCGCCGAGCTCACCTATTTTTTTTTTATAGTTGGTGTTCGTTTATTTCCACAAAATATTGACTTAGAAGAAACAACTATTCACCCCACCCACCCCTAATTGCCGTTCCCGGGTCTAGGTTCGCGAGAAGTGCCCTCGGGAACGGCGGGTCCTTGGTCAACCTTACTTCTCCCGGTTAACCCTCGCTACAGTATCCTATTTGTATGGTTCAAATAGGCGTTCTTCCTGTTCGTCTTCGTCTAGCTGAGCCGACTGCGCGTCGCCGCCGACACTCGATTTCTACGCTGTCGCGCGTTCCGCTGCAGTCGGCTCGTCTCTCCGCAACGCAGCATCGCCTTCCGGAGCGCGTCCTCCGCCCTTGCGACAACGCCAGACGTCCCACCGCCAGTGCGAAGGCTGTGCAGGTCCAGTTCCGCCTGCAGCTTGGCGATCCGGGCGGACACGACTCCGTCACCCGGATTGTCGTCCAGACGCCGTTTCGCCCTCGTCATGCGCTGCCGCAGCCTCCTGCCCTCCGCGTTGGCACGCATGTCCTCCGTCGCCGGCCGTTTTCGCGTCGCGGGCCGCTGCCCCTGTTGGCGCCGACGGTCGCGCGTCCGCTTCCAACATGCCCGGTTCCGGCGCTGTCGCTCCTCTGCTGCCGCGGCTGTTGTTGCTGCTAACGCAGCTGCAGCTGCTGCGGCTGTTGCATCGGTGCTTGCTGGTGGAGATGGGATGCCCACCAGTCTCGCCTCCTCGGTTGCACTCGTGGCCGCCGCCTCCTGCTCGTCGCGCCACTCGCGTTCCAGCGTGCCAATGATGTCTGCGCACATCTCGCTGATCGCCGTCCACGCTTCGTCGCTGGAGAGGAGCCGCTCCTGCAGATTGTCCGCGGTGACGGGGTGCGCGCCGCCATGCGCCAGCAGCGTCATGCCGTACGTCGTCATGCCGCGGGCATTCGAAGATGGCGTGCTGCGGCGTTTCAACCCTGCCGCAGAAGGTGCACTCGGGGGAAAGCGCGAACTTCTTGGCGTACAAGAACTCACGGAAAAATCCGTGTCCAGAAAGAACCTGCGCCAAGTAAAAGCCCACGTCCCCATGCTTCCGAGCCACCCAGGGTTCACCCTTTGGTACGACACGGTGAGCCCATCGCGCAAAGCGACTCGCGTTGGGCCTCTCCGCGTGATCGTCCCACTGCTGCTGCCATCTTCTCAGCGTCTCCTCCCGCTCCTGGGCGCGAATCTGCTTCCTGCCGTCGCTGTCCATAGCCTCCTGCTTCCGGTTTCGACACCGCACATCCTCTTCTAGCAGCAAGCAAGGAGGCAGCATCCCTGCCAGAAGGAAGGCTGTGTTGTGCGAAACTGTCCGGAACGCTCGTGCTACCCGTTTCGCTGCACGGGACTGAACGGCGTTCAGTCTGCGGCTACAGTATTGAAACCACCGCGCTCGGGACCACACTGGTGCCGCGTACCGAAGCAGCGACGTTGAAACTGCGGCCAGCAGTCTCCGCTTGCATCCAGAAGGTCCGCCGTGGTTCGGCATCAGCCGGCTGACCGCTCTCGTTATTCGCTCCGCCCGGGTCGTCGTCACCAACACGTGCGGCTTAAACGTCAAGTGGTCATGCAGCTCTACTCCGAGGTAGCGCACGGTTCGCTTTGTTGTTAGTAACTCGTCTCCAGCTCGGTAAGACACGGTCTGTCTGCCCGACCTTGCACTGCTGAAGACGAGCGCCTCCGTCTTCGCCCAGGCCAGTCCGAGCTGTTGGCTCTCCAGCCATGCTTGGACTGCGGAAATAGCACTCTCCGAATGCTCGGCTGCTAACTGCGGGGTGGTGGCTGAAACCAACAACGCTATGTCGTCCGCGTATCCCACCACGTGGACATCGTTGTTGTTAAAGTCGATGGAAAACACCCCGTCGTACATAACGTTCCACAGGGTCGGACCAAGAATCGATCCCTGTGGAACACCCGCGGTGATCGCTCGGCTCTTCAGACCAGCGCTAGTCTGGTAGAGCAGTGTGCGTCCGCTAAAGTAGCTCCGCAGGATCTGTCGAAGACCCTGTGGGGTGCCGTTGGCGTGTAGCGCTCTGCCGATGGACGTCCAACTGGCGGAGTTGAAAGCGTTGCGGACGTCAAGCGCCACCATCATACAGAAGCGCTTGTCGCGGTTGTTGGTGCGACCGTACCGCATCGCGTCCTGCGCCTTCTTGACGACTCGCTCGATCGCATCTACTGTCGACTTGCCTTGCCGGAAACCGTACTGGTTCCGGGACAGAAGAGCTCCCCCTGCACCGTGTTCCAGGTGGTCGTTGAGTCGGTTCAGCAGCATGCGCTCAAACACTTTGCCAACAGTGTTGAGCATGCACAGTGGCCTGTTGGACGAGGCTAAGCCCGGTGGCTTGCCAGGCTTCGGCAACAGGACCAGCCGCTGGACTTTCCACTGCTGGGGGAAGCTCCCCTCATCCAGGTACCGCTGGTACATGCGACGGAACACCTCCGGGTATGCCTTCATCGCTGTGGCGACCGCCGAGTTCGGAATCCCGTCAGGCCCGAGGGCCTTTCTGAAACCGAGTCTGGCCGCGATGTCATGGATCTCAATGACAGAGATCGGCCGCAGCGGTTCTGGCGGTTCTTCCGGTGGATCCTGCGGCCACTCAGCTGGTGCGTGATGCGGAACAGCTCGTCGACGTAGCTGCTCATCAGCTCTGGGTCTCTCTCAGGTGGGATCCAGGGCCCGCGCACCGCACGCATCACTATTTGATAGGGCTTGCCGAATGGGTCGTCCTCCACTTGTTGCGTAAGCTCGGCCTCACACTGCCTCTGGCTTCGCTTGCGCTCCTGGGCATACAGCCGCCTGGCCTGTCGGTATTTGGCGACTTTGACTAGGCGTTCCTCCTCGCTTTCGCGTCGGCGGTGCAGCCTTCGCCATGTCCGTATGCACTGCGTTCGCAGCCTTTCGAGAGCGTCGTTCCACCAGTATACAGCTTTGCGTCGCGGCGACGGGCGCAAGCTGCATCTTGGTAGCGTCTCGTCGCAGCATCTGCTGAGGGCGTTGGTTACGGCATCGGCATCCGGCTCAACATCGGCGAAGTTGTTCCAGTACAACGCGCCCCGGAACGCTTCACTGTCGAATTGCCGGATACGCCACTTGCGAATCTCGTGGCCGTCTGCCGCCTCCATTTCCCTCGCCGTTGGTAGTGCTGCTGATGATGACGATGACGACGACACCACTTCATAGAGCACCGCCGCGTGGTCCGACTCGGGGTTGTTGTGCAGTACCCTCCACTCCTTGATGACAAGGTTCGCCGAAGCAAACGTGACGTCGATGCACGATCCTGCTGCTGCACCGCTGCCCAGGAAGGTGTGGGCGAACTGTCCGCTCTCGTCGCGCCGGTTGGCTAGGACGAGGCCGAGATCCGCCACCACAGCCAGCAGCTCATTCCCGCGCGCGTCCGTCCTGCGATTGCCCCATTCTTCCGCATGGGCGTTGAAGTCCCCACCAAGCACGACTCTATTGTGGAGGCGCAACGTTGTTGTTACTGCCGTTAGCAGCTCACGGTACTTGGCCAACGTGAGCCGCGGTGGCGCGTATACACTGGCAAATACGACGCCACCAACAACTGCCACCACTAGCCCTTCCTGGATTGCCAACGTCCTCTGGAAGGTCGCGGTGCCAGCGGTGACAATTGCGCACGACTCATTGCCGCCCACCACCCACCTCGGGTGCGTCAGACTGTAAGGAAGCTCCGATACCAGCGCCACGTCGACGTTCTCTTCGCTTACAATCTGATGCAGGGTTGCTAGCGCACCCCTGCTCCCCTAAGATTGGCTTGGAGTACACAAGTCATCGTCGTGGTGCGGTCCCACAGTTGGTGGATCCCGTGGCATGGGGTCCCCCACAGTTCAGACATTTGGCGACAGCAGTGCACGCTGCTGCCTTGTGTCCAGCTACGCCGCACCGGTAGCAGCAGTCCCTTCGATCCGTTGCCCGGCAGTGTTGGGCCAGATGTCCTCGCATGAGGCATCTGAAGCACCGCTGTTGCTCGCGTGGCGTTGGCTCCGCCAGTCGCGCCGTGCATCTGGTGAAGCAGAAGTCAATCTTCTGACCCATCAGTGGCTTTGCTTCCCGGATCGGAAGCCGGACGCGCACAAAGTGAAGGCCGTTCTGTCTGCACGACATCATGACCGCGCTGGCTGGTACAACAACGCCAGTCTTGCACATGCCGTCGCAGACGTCCTCCACTGTGGCCGACAGGTCCACCCCGCTGAACTCTAGTGCGGCCATCTCCGTGCTGTGTCGGACCGTTGCCGCCGCTCCAGTAAGTGCCTCAATGTTCCAGCACACAGCTGCTCCGTCCGCGTCACGGCGGAGCTCCACTACAAGCTCGCCGTTTACACGGGTGACTCGGGTGATCGCCTTGTTGACCGTGGCGGCGATCTCCTTGACCTCCGAGGTAGCCGTCTCCGGGGCAAAGCGCACTAGCCGGTGCACCTCCAAATAGGTGCTGCCTTCCGCCGGAGCGACGCGGATTCGGTCCTTCCGCGGGCGGTGCCTGCCGTACGGCTTGGTTCCCATCGACTGCTGCTGTTGTTGCTGCTGCTGCTGCTGCGCAGCATGGCTCGCGTCCCACTTTCTTTTCTCCCGCAGTTGCTGCAGCTGCTTCTTGCTGAGCTGCGTGCTCCAAGGGATCTCAGGCCATTCGTGAGCCTCCCCCTCGAAGTACAGCTCCTCCTGTTGCTGCTGCTGCTGCTGTTGCTGCTGAGGCTGCTGCCTCTGCCGCTGTTGCTGCTGCTGCGGCTGCTGCTGCTGTTGCTGCGGCAATTGCTGCCACCCTTGTTGCGATGGCTGAAGCTGCTGCTTTTTCTGCCGCCTCTGCCGCCGGCGCGGCCGCTGCTGCTGGTGCTGCTGCTGCTGCTGTTCCTGCTGCTGCTGTCGCTGTCCCTGCTGTAGCTGGCACGGAGGCTGCTGCGATTGCTGCTGCTGGTGTTGTTGTTGCTGCCGCCGGCGCTGCCGCTTTCGCTGCTTCTGGGAGAGTTTCAGCTTCCGCTTCGGCTGCTGCTGCAGGGGCTGCGTCCCCAGCAGACCCGCCGCGAACGACGCCATCCGGGCCAGGATGCTTTCCTGGAACCCGGCCAGCCGCTGCTCCAACGTCTGTGGATGCGCCTTCTCTGTTGGCGGCTGCTTCGCCGATGGCGGCCGCGGCGCGGGCGGCTGCTGCTGCGGAGGTTCGCGCTGCGGCGCAGGCTGCTGATGTTGCTGCTGGAACTGCTGTTGCATTTTCTCTAGCTGCTTCTCCAGTTGAGAGATTTGAGAGGAGAGCATTTTGCTGTTCTCTCTCTCCTTCTGCAGCTCTTCTTCCAGCGGCGTTTTTGCCGCCGTCGTCTTCGTCGCCTCCACCATCGGAGTCTTCGTTGTCTCTGCCATTGTCGGCGCCGTCGCCACTGTCGCCACCGTCGCCGCTGTCGGGGCTGCCGAACGCGATCTTAGCGTCGGTCTGCCTATCGACGCCCTCGTCGACATCAGGCTTGAGCCGGCTCAACGTGTGCGGGCATGTGCGAGCATGCCCAGTGAAGCCCAACTCACAAAAGACTTCCGGTAGCTGGAGGTCTCACCTGTCTCTCGTTTTCGCTTTCGCTTTCGCTTTCGCTTTCGCTTTCACCTTTGTTTTTTTTACCAGGAGGGCGACAAAATCACGTCTGTTCGCTCCCGCGTTCACTTTGCAACTTGCCGAGCTCACCTATGGCACGTCTCTTCGGTTACCGGGAGAGTTCTTCGACGAAACCAAAGACAACCAGCCCACGAATCAACCAGAGTTTATCACGAACCTGAAGGCAGACATGGCAAAATTAAGACCGAGACAAACGAGTAAACACTCGAGGCAAGCACCTTTGTGCAAAAGCAATTAGAAACATGTAGCCACGTGTTCGTGAGGGTAGGAGCGGTCAAACCACCACTTACCCAACCATACGACGGACCATACCGCGTCATAAGCCGAAAAGGAAAGGTATTGATCGTCGATATTAAGGGCAGACACAATCCAGTCTCGGTTGACCGTTTAAAGAAGTTTCTACGCCATCGAGGAGGAGCCCGCGCACTACAAAACGCGTTGTGGACGCACCGTGAAGGTTCCCTTGAAGTTCAAAAAAATATAGGGGGGAGTAGTGTGGCGGGTCCCACCAATACACAAACCAATTATAATAAGAGTCAACGAATCGACGAAGAGTATGAGTAATAAATCAGTAGAGTATGAACCAGCAAACCAACAGCATCGTCTAGTATCTAAACCACTCTACAACATCTTCTCGGCCCTCTGAGAAATTTTTGAACCACCGATAAGCACTGTTTTTGGTCTTAATAGCTTCACCATTAGCCACAGTCAACATTTTGAATGCGTCCGCGCTCTTAATTTCGTTTTCTACACAAAATTAGATATAAATTCCTTGCCATCCATTTTTTGGAAGAGAAAAAAATCGCCGATGGGCCAAGACACAAGCACAGTAAAACAGCTGTCAAAGATGAAGTAATAATTTAAAATGGCTGAACTTTTCACCATAAGTCACTGTGTAGTAGCAATCTAACGCCACAAAATAATCGAAAATCGAATAAAGCATTTTTTTAAAATCACAAATTTCCGGATACTTTATTGTCACAATGTATGTTGCATGCATTAGCCAGCGACATCATGTCATTAATAACGTGCCGGTAAATACCTATTCACTTCCAAATAGATTGTATTTATTTCTATGCTATACTAGACTACCATTTTGTATTTACCTTTGATATACAGTTTTCCAGAATAAGTGCAATATTTTTTTTGCCAGAAAGTCAATTATTTGATACGTTGAGGAAAGCACCAGTAGTCGATGACTGCGTCAATAGCTGGTCAATCGCGTTTCTTGGTAAGGTTCCGTGAAGAACTTCAAATGAATGATTGCTTTCTTTCCAACCATATTGCACGTGAAAGAGTATTGCCTACTTTGCACTATTATTCGCATGTAAGTATAACTTCTTCTTTTTATGGCGCAGAGATAGCGGAAAAACATAACATAATCAATGATAGAGCAGTCGGTAATGTTCGCCAGGGCTGCTAGGCGTGGGTTCGAATGCCGGGACCGGTTGTCACGCAACTGTCCATGGGTTCGATTCCCAATGTTGACGTGACAGGGTGTCGCGCGGGGCCAACAACCTCGTCCGTAGAAACACATCATTATCGGAAGAAACACCGATTAACGTCAACCAGCGAGACGGAAAACCAATCATATACAAGAGGAATGTCCGACCATCTGAGACTGCGGATCACCGTCAAGTGTGATTAGAGTCCAAACGAGCGCGCGATCATGCCAGGCAATTTCTTCAATCATTAACGAGCAAACTACTAGAATCAACAAAGGCTGCTAGCCCAAGATAATGCCTTTCTGAAGTGGAGGAAATGCCACATGTTTCTTAAGCTATTCTTGTTAAGTTAGATTAAAGGCGCCCACACACAGCCGACGTTAATTACGTTTCGACGCGACGCTTTTTCGGACCTTTCACACCGGTTACGAACGGGGGCGAAAGGCAACGGAAAAGTCTTTCGTCCTGTCGTTCGGGCGAAAACAATTAGACATCTTGGGTAGTTAAAAACTAATCGAAGATTACTCAATTGACGTTTTTTTTTGTATCACAAGCATGCAAGACAATTTTAATTTAATTATATCTTGTAATAAAAACACAAATTCATCATGAAACTATTTTAATTCTCGCACCAAAAATTCAATGTGTATTGAACTTCCAAATATAAACACAAATAATCTGTCAAAACACAAGACTTCGCCCCACTCACCCAAAAACCAAGTATACGAACCTTGGCCAAAGTTTTTAAGCGACACAAAAGGAGCGTTGTCTTTTCATACAGATTCGTCGTCGCCGTACGAAGTTTACGTCGACGCCGGTGTGAAGGGTCCCATACAATCCCATACAAGACATCGCGTTTTTACGCGTCGCTCGCTACGCTACGTTCAGTTCAGTTCATTTCAGTTTCTGTGTGCACAGGGCTTAAGTTAATGTTTGCACAAGGGTTGCATACAACCGTCCATTTAAATTCTTTTGACATTCACTGTCAAACACATCACCAGACAGTACTTTGCGGGTAACCAACACCTTACTGGGGAGTTGTCGTTCTCCGGTTGCCGGCTTAACTACACCATTTCAGACCGGTGGCCTAATACATCTATCCGCAAAGTTGCATTTTGACAGCCGAACCGCATGGTCGTGAATAGTGGGAAAAAGTCGTAAAGTCATAAAGAAAAATATAAGGGATATGTTTGCAGCGGCAGACGACGAGGAAGAGGATGAGATGCTAAACCACGCCGCCGGTCACCATTGAGCCGATCAACGCGCAGGAGATGGCACTCCTCGCGTACATAAAGGCCGACGTCAAAGCCCAGATTGACGAAGCAAATGCGCGCTTCGCGGTCGAACGGGAGGCGATGCAGCGCACAATAGATGAACTGCGACGGACAGTGGAACTGCTGGCCACTGTGGTGCAGACGCAGCACACACACTGCTCGCCGCGCAACCGCCAGTGCACCACTAACAGCAGCGCGACAGCGCAAAGCCGACAACGCTGCATCAAGGGCTGGAAGCGGTACGTGCACTGGAGGAGCACGGCACCGGCCAACTGAAGCAACAGCCACAGATCCAGTACCAGTGGACGGAGAAGCGCAGCAAGCGGCAGCTCCAGCTCGAGAAGGCTGAAAGAAGGAGGAAGGAGGAGGAGCGGTAGCAGCAAGGACAGCAGCGGCAGCCAGGAAGGCGGCAGCAACTGCAAAGCCGGCCCCAACAGCCGACACAGCGGCAACTTACTTATTCACTTACTTAATCCGGTTGCAACCGCCGAGCGGTCTTTACCTGCTCCAAGGAAGCTTTCCACTGCTGGCGGTCGAGAGCCTTCGTCCACCACATTGGAATACCGGCCATTGTTGCGTCTCGGTCGACACAATCCATCTCACACGGGGCCTACCATGCCCCCTCTGTCCTTCTGGACGGCCTAAGAGGACTTTACGGGCTGGTTCGTCGTCCGCCATTCTCATGACATGACCAGCCCACCGGAGCCTGGCGAGATGCACACGCTGCACGACAGTGAGGTCGTCGTACATTGCGTACAGCTCGCTGTTGTAGCGGCTCCTCCATTGCCCCTCCTCACATACGGGGCGAAAATCAATTTGAGCATCTTCCTCTCGGACGTGGCTAACAGTATTTCGTCAGTTTTGGACAGAGTTCATGTCTCAGATGCGTATGCGAGCACTGGGATTATACAGGTTCTACCAATAACCTTGGTATATAACCTCACTGTCTCGACGCGAGATGTAAGCGAAATAGTTTCCTTAGACTGTAGACTTGTCTGTAAGTAGGTAGCACCCTAGCGCGAATCTCCTCAGTTATGTCATGGTTGGTGCTAAACTTTGACCCTAGCCAGATGAAACTCGACATGAATTCGAACTTTCGGTCGTCACCAACTATATTCACCGATGTTGTTGGTTTGGCCGCTGATAATGGCAGTAAATTTGGTCTAGTTTTCGTATATCTGCAAAAAGAGATTATCCGCAGCGTTCTCAATCCCTATGTTAGCCCGAGTAACATCGGAGGGCCTTCGACATGTACAGGGCGAGCTGAAAAAACTGCAACAAACTTCAGACTGCTGCTATTTCTAAACCTAATTCCTAAACAGCTGTCAGATTTATTCTAGTGATAGCTCATTATATTGTTTACAAGCGTACACAAGCATTTTGGTGGACATTTTTCAGAAAAAGTTATTCGTGATGGAATTCAAGCGTAACAGTGTGATTTCATTATATTTGGCTGAAAAACCACAAGTGGCTATCGTTAGAGCCCTCCAGCGTTTAAATATTTTGTGTCTTGTACCATCGCTCGATACCGTGATACTGGTAGCGTAGTCCGACGTCAAGGAAGTGGACGGAAAAACAGCAACAGCAAGTGGCGTCAAGATAAATGCTGTATATTATTGCGAAATTATTCTGGAGGGTGCATTGAAGCCATAGGCACGCAAACGTTTCGGTCGCAGACCTTGGACATTCCATCAGGACTCAGCACGCGCCACCTAAGAATGGTTCAAAAATGAGGTCACTCGCTTCATTTCCACCGCATAATGACCACCAAAATCGCCGGATGCAAATCCGTTGGACTATTGTGTCTGGGGTATTTTAGAAAGCAAGGTTGGCACTAAAAAATACCAAACTGTCGATAACCTCAAGCAAGCGCTTCGCCGAGAATAGGATAAAACACCGCAGAGTCACTTTTGGGCAGCGTGTGACGGTTTCATTGGCCGTTGGAAGGCCATAATTCGTACCAAAGGCGGCGAATTCGAACAAATCTACATTTATTCTAAAATTTTAAGTTATTTCCGACATTTTTTGCTTTTGTTCAAAAAAAATTAAACAATAATGACAAATATGGCGCTCTACTTTGTTGCAGTTTTTTCAGCTCACCCTGTAATGTCTATGTCATCAACATAGGGCCTTATTATGATTCTCAAAGTCGATCACGAAGTTCACTCAAACGGTCATCTGAGTTCATTTTGCTATCGCAGCAGTCGATCGAGTTTCCGTAACGGGAACTTTCAACTGGATGATTTTTTTCTCTAGATCAATCGAGTTCTCAGTGCATTATGGTTTTCAACCGTGTAGTCGAATTTGACAAACCGGCATCGTTCAACTTTGTCAACGGAAAGAGCCGTTCTGTTAGGATGTCCTTGATTTTATCAATTAGTTTGTATTGTTTATGCCGCGCCGTGCAAAGATAATGGGCCCTATTACGATTCTCAAACTCGGTTACGGAATTCTTTCGAAAGATCATTTGAGTTTATTTTGCTATCGCGGCAGTCGATCGACTTTCCGTACGGAAAGGATGAACTTAAAGCCGGAAATAGGCCGGAAAGATACGGGTATTTTTTTTTCAATCATGTTGCTACAGCAGTTGCAAATAGGGCGAAGAGATTCGGGTAAGTTTGTTTCTTTTTCGGAAAGTAGAGTCAAAAACATTTCCCTTGAGATGCGAAAATTTTTCTTGAACCCGCAACAACATTATTACATGAAACAAAAATCGATTGATCATTTTCGATTTTGGCCACACTTACCCTGGTGATGAAAAATTCAGTGGGTCGGATTTACATCGCAATATTTTGTGATGAATCGTTATATTTTCAGTTTCTTCGCTATCACTGTCGCTATCGAAAATGTTATACGCGGAAATCATCTTAAAATTTCAGAAATATAATAGCAAGAATCGTACGCACATCTGAACTGCTAGCTATGTATGTGTATCTGTGTGTACAATGTTTACAAAAATGTACCAGAATGGCAGTTCGTACTCGAAGAGCTTGACAAGCTTTCACATTGAAGCTTTTTAGCACATTTTAGCACATTTAGCACTCGGAGCTTCTCTAATCGAAAACCGTGATCGCGGCCATCGCGTTCGACAATCGAGTGCAAGAACTTCACTCGATTTGACTGTATGAGTTTGGCAATAGGGGGCATAGGCAAGGATCTCGCTTCAAGTAGAAAATTCTACTTGAAATAGAAGGTCCCTGAGGTCTTCACTCCAACGTCACGAATGGCTCGCGTTGTACATATTGGGGTACTCCTCCACCGGTGTCAAACCAATGAATGAGAGTAGTTAGTTCAACCGTTGAGAGATAGGGGGCGTCGGCGAGAGAGGAGCGAGAGAGGAGAAAGAGAGAGAGAGAGAGAGAGAGAGAGAGAGAGAGAGAGAGAGAG
>NW_026684291.1:0-1957 GCF_943735745.2 Anopheles bellator | reverse complement strand
AGAGAGAGAGAGAGAGAGAGAGAGAGAGAGAGAGAGAGAGAGAGCAAAACGAGAGAGAGTACAGAGGTGACGATAAGGCGCAAAAGCAGGCAGATTAAACTAGCCCGCGCCAAAGAGCAGACGAATTTTTATTCACGCGTCACACAAGTTCGAATTATTACTAACTGCGTTATACTAAGTGCGAATTAAAAAATACTCTTGTGGTGATCTCAAAACTAATGAAATCAACACGAAACTAAATTCAACAGCTCGCTTCAGCGCAATGAGATCAGACAGCTTTCTATCCATCTTCAATTGGTAAGTGACGTTGGTCATGGTCATTTTAACAAGTTTGGTAAACTTGACCGGTATTCCGAAACCAGTCATGGCCTCGTACAATTTTACTTTGGCTATGCTGTCTTATACAGCTTTGAAATCGTTAAAGAAGTGGAAGGTGTTCTGTCTGTACTCAATTATCTTTTCCAATATCTGCCGCAGGGTGAAGATCTGATCGGTGGTAGACTTTCTTCTTCTGAATCATTAAGAAAGCAGTAAACAATCCAACGTAATTTCTTAATCCGTATGATTTACCAGGACTGTACCACACTGTACATGAAATTTGAAGATTGTAGCCTGTACCATTAAATTTGAAGATTGTAGCCGATACTTTGATACGATACTCGCGCATTCTATGCTTCATATTAGTGCCACCCGACTTCTACCAATGGTTCGGACAAAAGACGATTCTAAAATATTTATAAATAATGATGATAAATTGGTCCCAAAATTTGATCATTGTTGACCATTGCTTGTGCGCGAAATTGTAGCCATTGCGTTAATGTGGCCGCAACCACCATATTCCTTAAATATGACTTTCCGGGTCTTTTTATTATTTCATTGACTTTTTGATATTTGTTTTTAATTGTTTCGATTGTCTTCTAGTACTGGAACTCAATTTGGTTCCCGCAAAGTCGAGAATACTAACGATTAGTTAGCACTCCTTACTTCGGAGATCGATTTAACATACAGTCTCAAAGAGGTGATGGCCTCGGTTTTCTACGGCAAACAGTGTACGCCATGGTTATGTTACTTATTTAAATGTCAAAAAACCCTGCCATTTTCTAGTCGATTTTTACAAGTCAGCTAGATTCTGATACGTCATCCATGAATGCATCCATGAACATTTAGTTATGCATTGGCTTACTCCAAAACAATAATTGTAGCGCTGTACATTGAAAATAATCTTTCTATTGGGAGAACTGTGAAAACTGTGCGTATTTATTGTTGCGCAATTTCTTCTGACTTCTTTATGTGGGACTATTTCAAGAGTAAGAGTATATGCCAGCCAACCGAAGACCATTGAAAAATTGAAACAGCGGAAATTGCTGCTATTATGCCCGAAATGTTGTCAAATACAATGCAAAATGCCAAAAAACAACATATTTGACATTTAAATAGGTAATATAACTATGGCGCACCCTGAACAAAGGGCTTTCAATGCAGTTTCTATACTGGCCAAAACATCAGAAACGGTGGCCCTCAGCTAAAAGATGAATGATTTTTTATTCAATTTACTTTGGAAAAAGGTATTGTATTTCAACCACGGTTGAACTACGAGTCAGCTATTTCGGACTACCCAAGGATCCTGCTTGTGTTCTCTCTAGCAGTTTTTATGTGTAGGACAAAGACTTAGGTCCGGCGCTTAGCTGCACCATTAGGCAACCGACGACGGTGATGTTTCAGTCTCCAACAGCAACATCGTGGACATCCAACGTCCTTTACAAACCACATTCGAAAATCTCGTAGAGTGCTCAAGGATCCTAGATTTCAAGTTTTCGACAACAAAAACTGAGACTGAGATAATCTTCTCATTTTCCAACGATACGCATAATAATGGATTGAGACACCCCCCTGAAAGAGCAATCACCCAGCCCGAACAAAAAAGTCACTCATATTTTCTATAGTGAGACGAAATATC
>NW_026684290.1:0-16147 GCF_943735745.2 Anopheles bellator | reverse complement strand
AACTATGTTGCCTTTTCGAAGTCATGCTAACAGTCGGGGTGGTGTTAACTGTTTATGCTCACCAATGTTTATGCTTGGTGTTGTGCTAACTCCTCTCCTCTTAAATAACTTTGTCCTCAAAGTTTGTTCATTGCATGAAACGATATTGGCTTTCTATCATATGGTTCGGCTTTTTCCATTAGTTCGGTATCGTTTGACATATGGATACTTATGTTTCGTTTTCGCTTTATCGAAATGAAGCAGAACATGAGTATGGCGAAACTGGCTGTAATTGCTATTCCACTTAGAGAGTCAAATAGATTGATTTTCCAGGAAAAGGAGTTGTTTTGCAAGCTGATTGTTCTTAATTTATCTCGGTGCTCTAGTGTGAGATTGTTTAAATAATTTACTGGTGGTTCGTCGATTACGTCAATCTCTGTTGCCATTATTCCAAGAGTTGGGTGATATGATCTTGCGGGTATTGTAGTTTCGAAATTCGTAAATTCTTCTCCATTTATGTATATACTGCATTTGTTAAATTGTATAAGGAATGAACCTTTGAGTTGCTGGTTTATGTTACTGCAGTTGGAGGAAACTCCGGCGATTGCGTCGTTTATGAGAATATTTGTTTCGTCGATTCTCTTTATTATTCCGTTGGAATAAACTTTTTCGAAAACGCAATCAGAATGATTTCCTTGTAAAATTCTTTGTACACATTCTGAAGGATGGTGTAGAATTTCGCTTGCGCAAGTATAAAGATCTCTGTCTTCCTGTTTACATGGTTGCAACAATTCGAATGTATGAGTTTCGTTTCGAACGAAGTGATTTTGTCTTAAGAGTATCCTTTTGTTATTGGTGATTATGGAGTCGACGTAATTATACTCAAAAGTATACTTGGATGTTTGTGGGTATTTCATCATGTAGATTACATGTGTGGTGTTCATTGTTACTTGTGCTGTTGATTTTGCCAACATTTCCTCTGATGATGATACGGATATGTTATGTTCTGATAAGAAATTCATCATTTCATTAAGTTCTTTTATACTCAGAATTTTACTGCTTGGAATGCCGTGCTTTGCCAATATTATAGCTTCCTCAATGCTTTCTAAGTGGTTTTGCAAAGAGTCGAGATTTGATATTATGATGAGTTGTTGTAGCTCAATCGATCTCTGTTTGAATCGTTCATGCTCGAGTGTGAGGACGTTATTCGTGATGGTAGTTACATCTTGGAGTCGAGAGTTTATTCCATCGTTGATTAGCACTTGCCTGTTATTTTGCACAATCAATGAATTGAGTGTTGAATTGATTATGCGAAGGTCCTCAGCATCTGGGTTTCCTGCGATCCACTTCCAAACTGTGCCGATTGCGTCCCATCGTTTTTCTCGCACTATGCTAGGTTTGATTTTACAGTATGTTTCTTGCAAGTGTTGTAATTTTAGGCGTATAATACTATATAGGGGACCTGAATCGATATTGTAAGCTAGATCTGCATAGTTTGTTTCAATTACATCTTCTATTTGTTGTATATCAAAAGGATGCAATATTCTAAGATGACCTATTTTGATTTCAGCTTTTCCAAGAGGAACTATTGCGAGTGGATTTTTTGTTAGGTCGTAAATAATTAAATTAGTGTTAATCATTGATGACATGCAAAGTATTATTCTGAAAAGAGAAGGATCGGAAATTTTTGTTAATTGTTTTTTCTTAAGTTTACCTTATGAATTTTACGATTGTTAGTATCGATAACATATGTCGGAAAATTTTCCTTTATTTTAATAATATGGTACCTGCTCTCACGTTTGTTGTTGGATTTATTTTTTTCGTATGCATATGAATTGGGTACATAATCTTGATATGGTTTCTGGATTTGTTTTGCTTGGTTTTGCTGGTAAAGGTCAGCAATCTTTTTATCGTTTGCTTCTCTTTGTGCTGTTCTCTTTTGAAACGTTAAATTTTCTGCATTTTCTCCAATGAATATATTTTTTGGTGTATTGTTTATGAAACTGTGTATGGAGTTGTTATATTTGTATACTGCTTCTTGTACAAGGGATTGTATGGTAATGTCTGGTTTTAATGCCTTGATACACCTAACTATCTCTCGTATTGTTGAATGACATCTTTCAACTTGTCCGTTGGTTTCAGATCTATTAACAGGAGTTTTAAATATTTTGACTCCTAAATTTAAAATTGGTTGTTCGATGATATTGGAAACAAAGCTACTCTCATTATCCATTACAATTTGAGCTGGTAAATCCCAATCATACAATAGCTGTAAAAGAACGCCTTTTATGTCTGCAATAGATTTAGATTTTATCGGCCTGACTTTCATATATTTAGAGAATTTGTCTAACGAGGAGATGAATAGATTGTTGGCATTGTACGCAAATATATCGATATGAAATATTTCTCCAGGGTATTTTGGGATTGGTGTTTTGGTTGTTAAGTATTCTTGGGGTCTTCTTTCGTATTTTTCTGTTTTACAAATTTCACATGTTTTTACAAAATCTCTTATGATTTTTGTCATACCAGGAAAGTAGTATTTTTTTATGAATTGCAATGAATTTTCTTTAGCGTTTCGGTGTGCAAAATTGTGTGTTTCCTTGACTTTTTGTAGTTGTTCTTCTTCTGTTTGTAGATCTTGAACTTGTTTTTGTGAATATCTAGCTTTCAATGTTTTTGGATAAAACATTGTTTTAAATATTTCCTGGATTTTTCCCATGGTATGTTCCTCACATAGAATTCCGTTTCTAGTTGCAGGGTTTAGGAATTTTTTAAATTTTTCTTTAATGAATTCGTTGGAAAAGGTAGATTCACAAAATATGTGCCTATTATATCCAGGGAATGGTACAATATGTTCGTAGGAAGAATTGGGTGTTATGCGGAAAATTAATTGATTATGGAAAACGTTAATTGGGGCTTCAGTGGATGGGATGAAGGAATTGTCATCATCTTCGGCGGAATGGTTTGTTGGAGTTAGTGAGTTAATTTGTATTCTAGATAGGGCATCTGCTACTATGTTTGCTTTACCTGGTTTATAGTGGAGTTCGTAGTCGTGTTCTTCCAAAAAAGCTTTCCATCTTTTTAATTTGGCATTGTTATTTTTCGGGGATAAGGTGAATGTTAGTGGGAGATGGTCAGTAAAAATTTTTAGTTTTGCTCCATATATGAAGTTTCTAAGACTTTGTAGAGCCCATACTACTGCTAGCATTTCCTTTTCGTTCGTAGCGTAGTTTTCCTCCGTCTTGGAAAGTGTTCTGGAAATAAACGTTATTGGTCGTTCTCCATTTTGATTTTGTTGTGACAAGACTGCTCCTAGTGCTTTGTCTGAAGCATCTGTGGTTAAAATGAAAGGTTTTTCGAAATCCGGAAAAGTTAAGACATCATTTGAACATAGTATATTTTTTAGATATTCGAATGCTTTCTTTGCCTATTCGTCAAATTGAATCGGAAAATTTTTTGACTGGTTTTTTGGAATCTGGCGATGGCCATCCTCTCCTCTTAAAAGTTTTGTAAGGGGTTTCGCTAAGCTTGCGTAATTCTTTGCAAAACGTCTGTAATAGCCGGAGAGGCCTAAAAATGCTCTCAAGTCTTTGAGATTCCTTGGTTCTGGATATTTTTGAATACATTCGACCTTTTTCATATTTGGTTTGAGTCCTTCTTCAGACACAATGAAACCAAGAAATTCAACCTCGGTTTTAATGAATTCCGATTTATCAGGTTGGATTTTAAAATTTGCTTGTCTGAGCGTTTGCAAAATGGTTTTTAAATTTTGCATATGTTCGTCGAATGTTTTTCCAAAGATGATTATGTCATCGATGTAGACATGACATATCTTTCCGATATGTTCTCTTAAAATATCACCCATAACTCGTTGAAAAATAGATGGAGCGTTTTTTAATCCAAATGGCATTCGGACGAATTCAAATTTTCCATTGTTTACAGAAAAGGCTGTTTTTTCTATGTCCTTTTCGTTCATCGGAATCTGATGAAAACCTGACGCTAAGTCAAGTGTGCTAAAATATTTATTCGAACCTAAGTTCGCTAAAACAGTAGAAGTGTCCGGGATAGGATATTTATCACTTATTGTTTTTGAGTTAATTCTTCTGTAATCGATCACAAGTCGATATTTTTTTTTCATTAGAGGCATCTTGTTTTTTCGGAACAATCCATATTGGAGAATTGTAAGGGGATTTTGATGGTTTGATGATTCCGTCGGATAATAACTTCTCTATTTGTTTATTTATTTCACCTTTTAGTGCTTGGGGGTATGGGTAGGTTTTGCTGTAGACTGGAGAGTTGTCCGTTGTTCGTATCTCAGCTTTCACTCTGGTGGTGTACGGTAATTTTGCGTCTGAGGGCTGAAAAAGATCTTGGAATTCCGTTAGAAGTTTCTGCAGTTCCTTTTTTTGATATGCCTGTAAATGTTCATCGCGAATTTTAGTTTGGTTAACTTGCTGCAATTTGTATTGTAAAATGGGTATTGTGAACTTTTTGTTTATTATCATTTTCTCATTCGCTGTATCAATTACGGCATTTAATTCCTTTAAGGTTTCGTGTCCAATAATTGCATCGAATGATTTTAAATTTGCCAAATGATATAATTTTATCATCGTATTTGAATATGGCTGAAATAGTCTTGCTTGAGAATATCTTTTTATTTCAATGTCTCCTCCAACAGAAGAGATAAAAAAGGGGTCTTGTATGTCGTGAGAAATTTTAGCGAATCTTGGGTGGATAAAATTTTTGTTTGAGCCTGTGTCTATAAGCATTTTCAATGGTTGTTCTACATTACCGTAATACAAAAAATCAGGTAATGTAGATTTCATTCTAAAAAATTTAGTTCATTCTCTTCGATTTCATTAGGCTCATTTTTGTTGTTGTTCCGTTTGCTGTTGGTAATGTTCGTATGAACTGGTTTCGGCGTCGTCATATTCTTCCGCATACCTTTGATCCTGATCCAAATATCTCTCCGAATCACACGTTTCTACGTTGAAAACCCGTTGTCTTTTCATAGGTGGTCTGTTGTTTAGTGATGGATTTGGACGGTTTCCATAATTTATGTTTTTTGTTTTAATGGATTGATCTACATCCATAGGTTCTGGTGCTGGTTGTCTAAAAGGATTTTTTGGTGGAATGCCTGGTGGTTTATTATTTTGCCATTGGTTATTGTACCTTTGTACTGGGAATGATTGATTATTGAAAGGTCTTGGAGGTAGTGGAGGTCTGTTGAAGTTGTTTCGCGGTGTTTGTGGAATTAGGTTTCTTGGCGCTACCGGTGTGGTTATTAGTTTTGGTCGCGCTAACATTTTCCGACATTCAATATTTTGAAAGGATATGCAGTAGCTGTAGGCTGCTGCTAGCGATGATGGTTCATAATTTCTTATGAATTTGTATATGTCACCATCCAGTCCTCTTATAAAAGCATCTATTGCTTTTTTGTTATATGTGTCTATTAAGGCTTTGCTGGCCTCCGGATGCTTGAAACGGTCATCCGTTTTTATTTGGTTTGCGATTAAGGACATGAGGCGGTTGACATCATCGTAATAAGTTTCTAATGTGCGTCCTTTCTGAAGCACATTCATTAACTGGAAATCTAAGGTTTCCAACTCACGTTTCTCTCCGTAGTATGTCACTAATGTTTTTTTTATCGCATTCCAATTTATGCTTATATTGGAAGCTACTAAAGAGTCATTCTCCGCGTATTTTTCTGCGAATAAACTTGCAGATCATGTGGAACTTGTTTTGTAATTCCACGGGATGTCTTGGAGATGTTTGGTATAATTTGACGAGACTGTCCACGTCACTTATCCAGCTATTTAACTCGCTGGGATCTCCTGAGAAATTAGGCAGATCTTTCACTAAATCCGGGATCTTTTCGAACGATTCTGGATTGACTGCACTACCATCCTGTCTTGTAAAATATAGCGGAGGATCATTATAGTCCTCGCTTGCGGCTCTTTCTTCACGAGCCTCTAAGGCAGCAATTCGGGTTGCTAATTGCTCTAATTCTGTTCGCGACATTGTCGAATTGTTTTTCGAAACTTTATTTAATGCTTCAATTAAATTTTCCAGTTTGTTTCTGGTTTATTATATTCACGGTTTTTTCGTGTATTATGTATTATTTTATTCACGATATTTTCGTGTGTTTTTTATTTTTTATTCACGATATTGTGTTATTCACGATATTTTCGTGTGTTATTTATTGGTTTATTCGCGGTCACTTTTTATTTATTTTATTTCGCCGTTTGCGATTGATTTCACTTTATTGTGTTTGTACTTACGTGACCTTTTTTTGTTTTTACTTACATAGATGTTGAAAACATTGTGTGGGTGTAAAACAGGCGGTGACCCAAGCGGTGATGCTTTCCTCTCAGTGTGTCGATTTGGTCTCTTTTTCTGCCAGGTGAGCTGCTAACTACCTGCGATACTCGGGAATCTGTTCACACAGCTGCCACTGGATTGTCACTTTCACGGGGCGATCAGAATAACACTTTTGTCACTTTCACTATGACACTATTCACCGTTGGGTCCCTATTCGGGCGCCAGTTAAGCACGAGACCGTGTAGAGTATCTTTTAAAAAAGGGTTGTATTCTTTATTCAACACTTCTTGCACTACACGATGCTTCGCGGGTTACAATCTTCGTGGTCTTCACTCACTACGACGATGTTTCGGATACCCTATGATGCTGGAACGCACTGACCGTAGAACCGACGTAGCTCGATGGACGGCACAACTCGAAAGAACAACTCGATGTGATCGGTTGATCGTTTTGTATGACTCTCGGCTCGGCTCTCGGCTCGGACGGATTGTTGGTGGCCGTGTGAATGTTTACATTCAGCTGAGAGTGGTCCGTGATCTTCGATGTTTATGTTGGACCTTAATGCATGAAGGCAACTATGTTGTCTTATTAGAATCGTGCTCAATGCATGAATGCAACTATGTTGTTATTTTGGAGTCGCGCTCAATGCATGAATATAACTATGTTGCCTTTTCGAAGTCATGCTAACAGTCGGGGTGGTGTTAACTGTTTATGCTCACCAATGTTTATGCTTGGTGTTGTGCTAACTGTACCCACCGTATTCACTAGATTTGGCCACTGGCGACCTCCATCTGTTTTCATATTTTAAAGGAATCGTGCGTGAACGCCACAAGAACGCCAAACTGAATAATAAAGTGTGCTTCAAACCATAAAAATGTGTCCTTCTTATCGACCCGCAATCCACCACACTTGTCTATATAACAAACATGTATGAAACAGATCAAGGGGCTCAACGAGGAGCACAATTTTGGGAACACTGCAGAAAGTAGCATACTCAGGAAGACGCTCAAAGTGTCTATAATACATCAAAACATTAAAACTGTATGGACGATGTGGAAACATTGTGCTGGAGGAGCGTAGCTTCTTCTCCTCTTCTTCTTCTTATTTGGCGTTACAACCGCTGGGTGATCTAAGGCAGTTAACATCTCTGGTGGTATCCGTAACGGTTAGTTTATTTTTACTGGCGGGGTTGATAGCCCCGTACCAACCCCCTCCCTGTTACGCCTGTATCTGGAATCGAAACCATGGCCGGTTGAGTGACAACCGCTCCCGGGATACGAGTGTTACCGACTGCTCTATCAGCGGGGGCGTAGAAACGTAGCTGCTCTACGTAATTCACAAGTGAGCATATACTATAGATACGAAAATTAATAAAACAGTGTTAATAGTTAATAATAGTTAATAGAAAGTTAATAGGCATTGTCCCGAATGCTTGGGACAGTATGTTTAAAATTGAAGAAAGAAGTGGGTATATTAATAAAAAGAGATAACAGATTGAACAGCATCAGGTGCCGAACACAACTGTTAATGCCTCTAAAATACGTTTTGAAAATCTCCAACGATCATACAGGTATCAGAACCTTACTCTCGTTCAACTCACACTTTCAATCGAAAACTTCTGCAATTTGCATTGAAAAAGGCACTAGAGCAAGGATCTTACTCATTATTCGCGGAGCGAGAAGAAGAATGGTGTCTGATAATTGAATGCTATTTACTAAATATAAACTTATAACACATGATACCTATCGCCACAAAAGACCCAAAGGTCTTTTGTGGCGGTGGTGGTTTCAATCTTCGGAGTTAAAACATCTTTCGAAACGCTGTAGAGCCTGACAAGGCCTTCTCCCATCAGCAAGGTATAAAAACCGTTGCTCCACAGTAATCAAACTTTTTCTGCTCAGCCATTGTTTCCTGTCAAAGTTTTCTGTATATCTCTGGCTTTTCTTCGTTTTAGTTTTAAAATCCGTTGTCGTATGTTTCCTATTCTCTTTTTCAGTTGATGGCAATTCATTCATTCGCGCAGAATGCACACAAACAAGATACACAGAATGAACCGCATAGAAGGGTCAATATAGAAGTGAACATAGTAAAAAAAAATGAATAATAAAGTAATTATAAAGGAATAAACCTTCTTTTCATTCAGCCACCAGAAGCATGTCACGGAGGCAAGGAGCCAATAGTTTGGAGGGGCCGAGTCCCTTTTAGAGTGGCTCAAGCAAATGTTGTTTTTATTGTTCGTATACAACCCAAAAACGCACGGCAGCATGTCTTTTTTCAGGCCTTTCGACACACAAACGAGCATACAGAATGCACAAAGATGAATGAAATGCGATACCACATAATGGGCATAATGGGAACAATCAAGAAAATAATTATAACGATTTCTTTCGGGTTTTGTTCTGCCTACCCCTTCGCAGAAGAAGCCGTGTGTACTTTATTTATGTCAACATCAATAACACTATTGTTTGAACGAGCATATGGTCGCGGAAGTAGTGATTCAAGTGGAAACTACCGTAATCGCATTTTCATTGTTTAGTTTCAACGGTACGACAACGTATATAGCATCCATTGAACACACAATACCTGCTGGGTATAAATATACAAAACGAACCAACGAACCAAGCACACTAAACGAACTACCTTACGTTTTATATCTTAAAGCAACGGACTTTATAACTATCTTATGTGTCAAATTTGAAAAAGGATTTTCTAGTGCGTAGTCCATGTAATATATTTTATACAAGCACACGCGTTTCGACGACAGCAAACAAAAAAAAACTTATAACTTAACATGAATTTAATCAATCAATTAACAAGGCTTTATCTTCTTCAAATTAACGGCCATACATAAGTAGAAAAAGTGCATTGGAATACCGTAGCAGCTGTGTAAACTAGATTTACTAAAGCCTTTCAAATAGCTAATTTTTATATTTGGTTTTTAGACGCTAAGCCTAACTCGCGAATGTAAAATTCTGCCAAAGAACGAAATGCAAATACGTTGAAGGTATATTATGGATACAAGATGTGTAGATTTTCAGCTAACAAAGTTTTCATGGAGTAGCTTAAAGTAGTCCGTTCCCAAAACTCGGTTAAAGAAGATATCTTTTGGTTTATACTTCGCATTCCACGCGAATTTCGCTGTCATTTAAATCTTTGAAAATAGCTATTTAGATGGAGAATCAGAGAATGTACAAAAAAAAGAAAGAAATTTTAAATACGTTACTAATAAAACGTACATCACTCTAACGTTATAGTAATAAACCGTTAAAGTGCACTTCGACGTAAACGAAAATAACAATGCACCGCGGATTCGAAATTATTTTTTATGTTTAGTTAATTCACAGCGCGCATGCTCTCAACACGATTGACGGCTAGCCTATCGGATACTCATCGGATTGTTCTCACACATGCTTGGATATGTTTAACTTACTGCGCACTGCAGCTAGAGACATCACATAATCAAGATAATCGGGTACCATTGTGAGCCATTTTTCTTGCTAAAGGATATCCACGGAAATTAAAATGCCCCCGTTTGGTTTACTGCCCTGCACCGGCACCCTATGCCCCCGGCACCTACTTAAGTTGACTGTTTTCTACCTGTGTTTCAGCAACACAGTAAATCTCATCTATACTCGGTCAATAGTAGCCTACACGTCTGAACGGTGTAAATAAGCAAGGAAAGGAACAATGTTTCTATCAAAAAAGCTATCGGTCACAAAGTAGAAATCGAAGAGATACGTTGATTTCTGAATAATTTATAGTTAAAATTCAAAACACATCACAAATAAGAACATAGATATACATTATCCTCTGTTTGTAGACAAACCGTTTCTGGGGGGCTACATGAGGCGTGAAAACTAGCGTAAAATTAATTTGTAATGCCAAACCGTTTACGCTTTGTGTGGCAGCAAAAATATAAAAACGAAATGTCAATGTTTACGTTCGTGTTTTTGTGGTCCGAGAAAATAGAAATCGAAGTGAAATTAATTGATTTGTGAATATCTTTTTCTGTTTTTTTTTTATTTTGTTGGTAATTGGTTGGTATTGGTATTTTATTGGTAATTATCCTCTCTTTGTAAGCAAAGCGTATGAAAACAATAATTACGCTTGGGTTTACGCCTCGGCCGACCCGTAAACGTTTTGACAGAGACGCAGCAGTTTGGCATTAATCTGTAATGTCAAAAACATTACGTTACGGCTAATGTAGCTCCCCAGTTTGCAAACAGTGTTTACGCTCGGTTTGACGCCTGGTTTTATGTCTCCGCGGACGTATAAACTTTTTGACATAAGTGTAAACGAGTTGACATTACAAAATAATTTAACGCTATCTTTTATGCTTGGTGTGGCCCCAGCTGTAGCAGTGCTCTTTGTTATCGAGGCTACGCGAGGCTAAATGCCTGAACCGGGTGACGAGACGAAAAATGCAGGTAGATACAGCTGTTATAGCATGGACGTCATAAAAATCATCCACAATTTCAGCGGCTTGACTTTCGGTTTCGTCTTTACCAAAGGAAAACTGTAAAATGTACCAAATTTTCTCTTTGGTTACTTCCAATTTTAACACCCTCTTTTTCGATGCGAGGCGGGAAACCACCCTGTAACTCAGAAACGAATGGAACAAACAAAATACAGTGAAAGTCTAATATTTTTTAAGTATGAATTGTCAGCTAAAAACGAGCATAAACTTAAAACTGTATGATCGATACTTTACGAGATAACGATCACTAAAGCCATCTACTGAGAAAACAATCTATTTCTTTTTCCCCAACCTTATCATATCCAACTCAGCTGCAATTGTCTCAGAGAACATTTTTGTAAACTATAGAAGGTCAATCCCAATCCCGCAACCGATTGTCACACAGCTGGCCATGGATTCGATTCCCGATTTAAATTGTTTCTGCTGCAGGCCAAGACGACGGTTGTTGTCAGATAAGAAGAAGAAGACAACAAGACAACTATTTGTTCAACTTCTTTTGATAAAGAAAGGTTACGGACATTGTGGAAGAATATTCTAATGGAAAACAAAATGCTCTTCTAGCCCCTGAATGTTTATTTAAAGGGTGTCTCTGTCCAAAATTGGTCAACTTCAACTTGACGCATTATTTTTCATAATTCCTCCAAATTTTTTTCAAAATAAATTTTGTACACCTCTCATTTTAAAGATGTTTTCGTGTAGTAGCATACATATTATTCGATATCGACATTTGCCCTTCATTTGTTGAAATGGTGTCGCAACAAGAGGAGCATCATCTCAAAATTTTGCTCAGTAAGCGAAATAATCCGAATTACCGTATTTTTCCGTGTATAACGCGCACCCGTGTATCACGCGCACCCATATTTACGAGAAAAAAATTGGAAAAAAAGTTTTTTATTATACATTTTTCAGATATGTGATATCCAACAAATATCAAATGATAATAATGTATTATTCTAAATGTTCTTTAAATATTCTAAAGTAGACTAAAGATAAAATGCGTATACATTGCAAAAGACAGACTAGTATTTTATACAAGGTGCGTTTCACGGAAAACAGGACTTTTTAAAAATGAAGTTAAAAGCAAATGTTTTTGGGCTAATTCTTTTTTATTTATTCAAAATAATCTCCCTCGGTTGCAATACATTTTTTTGCGCGGTTTAAAAGCATTTCAAATGAGTGTTTTATGTCCTTCAGAGGGATCGCTTTGAGGATGTCGGTACACGCCTTTTGGATGGCATTTACGTCCGTATATCGCTGGCCTTTCATGGGCAAATGCATTTTTCCGAAGAGGTAGAAGTCGCAAGGTGCCAAATCCGGCGAATACGGGGAGTGATTGATATTTAAAATGTGATTTTTAGTCAAAAATTCGTCAAAAAAAGTCAAAAGAATTCGGAGCAATTTTTGGTCGTCAGTCAACTTGTGCGGAACAAACCTTGCACACACCTTCCGGAAGCCCAGTTTTTCCGTCAAAATTCGATAAATTGATGGTTTGGAGATGCCCAATTCCATTTCCATAAATGAGAGTAAGTGAAAGTGAAGATTTTGGATGATATTTGACAAAGTCACGCACAATTTCGATGGATTCTGGCGTGATCACGGTAAATTCCGGGCCTGGATGATCGTCGTCATTTAGGTCCTCCTGACCGTTTTTGAATCGGTTAAACCAGGCATGCACTCTGCTACTGGATAAACAATCAGCACCATACACTTGGTTCATCAATTGAAACGTTTCGGTAAAAGTTTTACCAAGTTTAAAGCAACGCTTAATATTGGCTCTTTGTTCGATGCTCATTTTTGTACCGATGACACAAACATACTGTCACTTAAAACGCAATAACTCGACTTCCAATGGATGAAATGTCATCAAATTTTTACTGGAAGTTGGGAAAGGATGTGCTTACCAACACACATTCTCACCAAGAGATAGCGCTGCCCGAAATGTCCCGATTGAAAAAGTCCTGTTTTCCGTGAAACGCACCTTGTATTTCGTAATAATCTTCAAACTCAGATTCACTGCTGTCTGATAAATTGATATTCTCTAATTGCTCTTCAATGTACTCCTCATTGTCACTCTCTGAAGAGTTCTCATAAATTGCGATATCTTTAGATCCATCCATAGCATAGCTGATGCCACATTTTTTAAATGATTTCACAACAACTTCTGTTTTAACTCCCTGCCATGACTTACCCCTCTATTATGAAACTCGAATCGAGTACTCGAACGTTCATCCGAGTTCATTTAGCTATAGCTTTCTCTTTTTGCCTTCTCTCTTGCTGTATTCTGCTTTCTCTGTTACTGTGTTCACTCGATCGTTCGAGTTCTCGATTCGAGTTTCATAATAGGGGGTCAATGACGATATTGTAAGGATAATTATATTCCTAACAAATGTTTCATTTCATAATTTATTCAATAACACCGTAAAATATGTACCTAAAAGGTCACATTTGTATGTTTAGAGGAGACAAATTTTTTACTACCCATGTATAAAGCGCACCCAGATTTTGGAGCTAAAAAAATTGGGAAAAAGGTGCGCGTTATACACGGAAAAATACGGTACCTAGTTAGCGAATTTGTTGAACGTTGCGAAATCAACAATCATCAATGAAGTAAAAGTGTTCGAAGAACGTTTGACGACAGTCAAAAAGACTTGATCAGGTGGAAGTCGGAACCAGCAGACTACAAAAACGACGAAACGATTGATCAGTTGTTTCAAGCGAAATCCCAAACTCTCCGTCCGAGATGTCGCAAACAAGCTGGAAGTATCGTCTAAAACCGTACATCGAGCTTTGAAACGAGCTGGTCTGACTACCTACAAGTAATTAGTATTTCCAAATCGTGACGACAAACAAACCATGTCGACCAGAAAACGATCGCGGAATCTGTGCATAGAGATGCTAACGAAATTTTCGGCGTAGTACAGGATGATGAAACCTATGTCATGGCAGACTTTGAACAGCTTCCTGGAAAAGAGTACTATACGGCAATTGAAAGCGGAAAAGTGGGAGAGATTTGCAAAAATATAAAGCTGTCGAAAATCACAAAAAAATAACTCGTACGGCAGGCTATCTGTTCCCATAGTATAAAAAGTGGCATTTACATCGCGATCGCGACCCGAGAGAGTGAAAAATAAAATTATGTCCGAGAGTGCCTAAATAAACGTCTTTTGCCTTTCCTAAAAAAGTACAACGGTTCTTCTCTGTTTTAAATGGATTTAGCTTCTTATAAGTATGGGGAAAAAGGCCATGAGCCAGAGCTACGCCCAATCGAAAAATATTGGATCATCATCAACCGAAACCTCAAAAAGACTCGTAAAACAGTTGTCAGTAAGGTGGAATAAAAAAAAACTGGCGTTCTTCAGCAATAAAAGCGACCAAGAGAACTTTGCCAAATTTGATGAAAAGAGTAAAACGAAAGGTCCGGCAATTCGCATTCGTTAAGATGGAGGGTTGAATGATATTTTTTTACATATTCTGTTTAAAATGAGCTTTCAAAAGAAACATTATTTGATTTTTTAATAAAATGTTTAAAGGATTTACAATTTTTTTTTGTTTTACCAATTTTGGACAAAGACACCCTTTAATCTTACTAGGCGGCTACACGAAGCGTGAAAACTAGCGTAAAATTAATTTGTAACGTCAAAACGTTTACGCTTCGTGTGGCAGCAAAAAATTAAAAACGAAATGTGAAACGTGTTTACGTTCGTGTTTTTGGTCCAAGAAAATAGAAATCGAAGAGATATTAATTGATTTCTGAATTTTTTTATCTGTTTTTTCCGATTTTGTTGCTATACCAGCAAATAAGAACCTAAATTATCCTCTGTTTGTAAGCAAAGCGTATGCAAAAAATAATTACGCTCGGGTTTACGGCTCGCGCGAGGCGTAAACGTTTTGACAGAGGCGCATTAGTTTGGCATTAATCGTTAATGTCAAAAACATTACGGAACACCTCATGTAGCCCCACAGTTATACAAGAAGCATATAAAGATTGCTTTTGTCATTCAAATCGTCATTTTGTTGTTACTATGTCTGAAGATGTAAATTCCGAAACAAAATAGGATAGCATCACAGAGCTAGCATTTCTGCTAGCAGCTAGCTAGCAGAAAATAGGATAGCATCACAATTACATGTTTCCAAATATGACTAGCTTAGCTAAGATTATCTTTGTCAACTAGGCTCTGTTTGCCCATTGACTAATTTTTATCTAAATACACAATGTGTATAAAATGTGTATTAGGTTGGGGAAAAAGAAATCCATTATTTTATCGATAGATGGCTCTTTTTTAAGCTAATACTTTACACTTGAATGCTTTCACTATTTTTAATTGTTCCATTCGTTTGTGAGTTACAGGGTGCTAACAATGAAGAATAGAGAGAGAAAATAGAGAAAATAGAGAAAATTCGGTACATTTTTTTTGAAAAAGTACAACATTCAAGCAAGGCCGCTGAAATTTTGCATGGTGTTTATGGTGCCGATACTCTAACAGCTATTGAGGTGCAATGTAGGTTGGTTGACCCGTTTCAGTTATTTTCGATGTTAAAGATGCACCTCGCAGAGACAGACCCATCATCTAAAATATCGTGCAAATCCCATAAATAATCAAAGTTTATCGGTATGATAGTAATTAGAGTATCGGCCAGAAACTAAAAATCAATAATCGAACAGCTTAAAGCCATTTGCGCAAAGCTGGATTCACAAAGAACCTTGTAGTTTGGGCGCCACCCCATTTACACCGAAAAACATGATGCCTCAAATTTCCATCTGCAAAGTTTTGGCCAAACGGAATGAAGTCGAGCCATTGGTAGGATTGGTCCTGGGGATGAAAAATAGCTCACTTACGAGAATACTGTGTGAAAATGATCGTGGTCTAAGCGTGATAAAGCAGCTTAACCAGTGATCAAATCAGAACTAACGGGTAGGAAGGGTCTACTGGGTATATGGTGGGACTTAGAAGGAATTGTTTATTATGAGTTACTGTTGTGTGGCTAAATACTAAATTCAGTTCTCTAATGTCGAGAATTGGACCGTTCAATGCTAGTAATTGACCAGAAATGACCAGAATCGATCAACGAAAGAGGTCTTGTTTTCTATCTGGACAACGAAAAGTTATGCACGTCTTTACTGACTCGTCAGAGAGTCTGGGAGCTTGGCCGGGAAGTTTTAATGCATCCATCATATAGTCCGGATGTTACACTTAGCGATTGACACCTTTTCCATGCATTACAACATTTCCTTAGTGATAAAAACTAAGATCAAAAAAGGATTGTGAAAATGGATTGCTCGGGTTTTCGCCAATAACGACTAACCTTTCTACAAAAGATTCATTGTATTAGGTGTATGCGTTGAAATTTATCGTTTACATATAGGGGGCG
>NW_026684289.1:0-16325 GCF_943735745.2 Anopheles bellator | reverse complement strand
GACTGTAAGTAACAATTTCACGATATTTTTAACACCTTATTTTTAGTTTGACCAATATTGTTTTAGTCAATAACTACAATAATAGCATTTTGCAGTGAGTCAATAATAATCGAATATAGTTGATCAACCAAAATAAGCTATTACCACTAATTTATAGCCGTCCATAATCGATGCGTTTGCTAAAATGTACTTTTCACTGTTTTACGTCGTTGCCTCATTGCACCAGCCGGGAATGGCTCAAGTCACGGTCGTGTAATAATCCTCTCGTCAGATCGGATAATGTCTCACGGACTTTGTCTTTAGAGAAAGGTTTATTTCGACACGACAGATCCGACGGGAACTCAAAGCAAGCCGCAACCCGATCCAACCCTGAACCAAAGAGTTACATGATCGGATTGGAAATAAATAAAATACGAATTAAAATGTAAAACACAAACCCGCGACCAACCCACGCCATTTGGTGTTCTTTTGCGGTTGTTGTCCGAGGTATGTGCGGTAGGTTCGTGATCCGGTTCACGGATCACAGTTCTGTTCGTTCTGCGTCTTTACGCTCTGCAGCAGCCGCCGTTTCAATCACTGACACTGGCTTGCGTTGCAGCTGCAGCTTGACTTTGCAATCTCGATGACTGCATGTTAAATGCAGTTCCTGTGGCAACCAAGTCACGGGTCAGGAACATCACCGTCGTCTGGGTCTTGCGCGAAGGCAAACGCACCTGGGCTCAGGGCATTCCTCTGCCGACTTTTCATCACCTCACGCGAGAATGTGTATGGTTCGTGCGCGACTCGGCACGATCGGGGCCATTCGTAATACTTCACATGCGACATCGCTTATCAGACCTTGTGACAAATCCGTTTCAGGCGATGGTAAACGTACTTGAAAAGTTGAAACTCATATATGTGAATTAGCGGCAAAAAGCCGATCGCGTCTAAATAAACATATCAAACGTTGTCGACCCGGGGAGTGAGCGTAATATTTTCATAACAAACTTAACGAATTTGATCTTGTAAGGGGCGGTTCCTCAACATCTGGTGACGAAGAGCGTTGCCGATTGAGTAGAGATCAAGACTTATTTAAAATCAGAGCCTAAGCCTCGTAAGTTTAAGAGTTTTATTTTATTCATGGAATGCATTTTACTTTTGCCTTCGTGGCGAGTCTCGGTGAGGAAGACTTGGGTTCAATAGCAGATCTTCAACGCGGCCTGATCTCCGGAAAAGAAGGATCGCAAAGAACCGTTTCACAGCAACAACATAACCGAGGATCGTAAATCTTCTAAAATTAGATTCCGGCAAGAACCGCATTTTAATGAGTGGTGCTTGACATGGATTTTTATGTATGGTCGAGGTAGAAGAACCACTAGCAACTACTAGTCGGCGCTATAGTTCGTGATAGAATGAAGAAAGCAGAAGACTAACTATCAATATCAAACGATGGAAACCAGAATTATGTTGGTAGCGCGGTATGGTTCTGAAGCGGCAGGCTCTATCCAAAGGTCTCAACTTATTTCTCAATTCAAAGGTCTTCAACTAATGGTATCTTTTGTGGGAATATTAAAAAGCAGAACGTGAACAGCACGACAGAAGAAAATATTATCTTTGGCGCTTTTTTGTTTTGTTGGACGTCACGCGCAGAGACATTTAATAACGGGTTATGCTCAATGATAAATAGTTCAATTCAGGAGACGAATTTAGATAGACCTTGTGCTCATATCTATGCTTGTGATAGATCATTATGCTAAGAACCTCCGTAAAGCGTTGTAACGTATTGCCGCGTTACTCTTTTTGTTAAAATGACATGATCTCTCGAGTTCCGATTTTTGACTGGGCTCTTGATCTTCGCCTGTGTTCGCCCCATTTCTTCTTAGCGGCCTCCAATTATCTTGGTAGCAGAAGAGTGCTTCAGGCTGTCCGAGCGACGAGATTTTGGTTGATTATAGGACATTAGCGTAGATTGCCGTTTTACGGGAACGGTTTCTTTATTGCCTTTTTATGCTTCTCCAGCCCCTCCGCCAAGTCTGCTGACGTCGAAGATTATGCATCTTGATTAGCGATGATTAACCATAAAAACGTACTAGACGAAAGCAAGCCAGGTTGATGTTGTCACTGCATCTACAGTGATGTTGTCATACATCTACAAAATCTATATCTACAATTAAAAAGTTAAACGAAAATTCGGAATATTTGGACACAATCATACACCAACGACGACCGAAGATCCATGTTTTCATATTTGCATGGCCATAACCGTTTTGTTGCAGCATCTGCGTTGGGGATGTGAAAGGGCTTTCGTTCCAAGAGAGTGGTCAGTCGTAAAAGTCGAAAGGAAAATCATAAATGACCATCTTCGGAACCTTCAAAATAGATACGAGTATTGCATATTGCCATTCGTCGAGGTGAGGTCAGGAAGAAGCACTTCTCTTTCACAAAAGCTTTTTTATTTTGCTTAGAACAACGCCTTGGGCAATGTATATTCCACAAATGTTGATCAATAATGATTTTTCAAAACTTTTCGATACCTGCCACAGGCTCGGTGACGAGAAGTCTCAAGATTATCGATAAAAGGGTCGATTAAGACTATCAGTTCATTGGAAGTTGCGTGACTTTGTAGAGTAAAATACCACATCGAAAATCATGTTTAATATTCTACTTCATTTAGGAATTTTTAAAGGGGCTTGAATGATGCCTTCAGCTCCTCACACAGCGAGAAACCGAAAGGTTTCGTCTCCCGAAAGGGGCGCTGGAAGATTCTTCCTTCCTTAACAAAAAAAAAAGAAAAAAGGGGCTTGAATGATGTGTCCAGCTTTTCATATAATTAATTTGGAAAACAACAAACCTTCAAAATACCATAGATTGCTGTCTGCACCTTGTTATCGTCTGTAAGGGCAAATTACGGGCAAATCAATTCAAACACGTTTGACTCAAACCGAATTATGACGAGAACTTGTCGAGGTGTCGGATTGTCGAATTGGCCTGTAGCGTTCGTTTCTCTTTTACTGTCGAACATGAAGTCATCGAAAAAGGGAGCCAGACCCCAAACATCCCTTGGCATTGTGCACGAAACCACCATCAAGGTGGTAGCCATCGATCCAGCATGACACGCAACATAATGCCCATTCATAAAATGGTGGATGAGTAATGGACCTGTTTTATTGGTTCCACCGATTAGAAGGGCGCGATCGTTCGGCGTTAGCTTTTCTTTTAATTTTCACTACGTTTGAGTTTGTGCGCTTATGGTGGTGGTACCTTTTCTTTTTTTTTTTCGCTTTCTTTTCTTGCTTTTTCTCCCGGGCTCGGGTTGGGTGGTCGGCGAAAGGTATAAAGGATTGGAGAGTTGCGGCAGGTAGGTTGAGCTACCATGACCGTAACATAACATGAAACTACGGTGCCCGCCACATGCCACGGGGAGAATGGAAATGTCAAGCGCTTTCGACGGGAAACACGTCTGTCCCGGACCATGCCGACATGTTCATTCTTCGCGAAGCGGACACGATCGAACGTCGTTCTGTATTGGTACGCTACAAAGCGGTGGAAGTGACGAGTCCAATTCTATCTCCGAATGATTTCCGCTTATAGATAGGCTTATTCAAGGTATTTCGAAAATCGACTTTCAACAAGTCGTCTATTAAGTGAAAAATTGAAACCATTAACCATCGTACCATCTTAACACAAATTGAACACAATCAACGATTAACGTTCATTGCAAACACAAATGCAAATGGTCTTTTTGAACCACGTAGCAGAAGGAATCACTTCCGAGATAATTTATCTGCCGCTCGAAAGGACACCGTTTGTATCACAGATGAACAGCTTTCGGCTGTTTCGATGCCGCTCAAGATTTACATCGTCTACAACTCCCATCTTCGGGTCTTGCTCCGGGATCTTCACTCCGGTGCATAAACGCTAGCAAAGAGAGGAACATCATCCAGCGTATTGTAATACGTAACCCGTTCCATCATCTTCGCTATCCTCTTCTCTGCATCACTAACTGTGAGGTCTCTGCATGGAGTTTTATCCATTTTCGCGTCGCGCCCGCCCACCAAGGGCGAAACAAGATTCATAATAATATGTTAATAACATAATTACGTATCCCATGTATTGCGCTTTTCTGCTGTGAGGTCTCTCCAATTACTTCTATTCATCACTTTGCGTATGTATTTTTTTTAAATCGGTTATTATAATTTTTTTCGGAAGCCGCGGTGTCTCACCACGCTGTCGTATGATGAGACTGAAGTTCCCGCATCGAACCGCGGAATCGCCTTCCTTCGCTCGGCTGTCGTGCTGGAATGCTGTTGGGGAGTAATTGATATAAATTGGTCAATCATTGGGGCTGAATGATTCCGATTTCACGGTTCTTTTAGTCGTGGCTAAAGTGGTCCTCACGGGTCACACGTAAAAATTTTGGAAAACCTCCACCAATCCTACTGATGAGCGACCTTCGAACTGTTGTTTGTAGGAGATGTGATGGTATGTGACCCTTGGTTCACCGTTAAATGGCAATGAGTGATGTTGCCGAAATTTGGAAGTGGAATCGTTGATGAGTCAATTGAATACGTTGCATTTGACATTTAACGCAATTAATACATTCTTATAGTGTCATGTTGATTGGTTTTTTTAAACCCGTCCATTGATTTTCGTAAATATTATGAAATATTTCTTGAAAACATCCAACTCTGTTTTAAGAAATCTAAAACAATTCCGTGAAGTAAGATAATGGTTCGTTGTTGTTGGAGATAATTGATGTTAATTTAACGAAGCCCACCAATGTTTTTAGCCAAAACGAAGAGCTGCAAATGTGGTGTTGTTAGACTTGAGTAATCCTGTAGACACATCGCTTCAATCAATGTTGCGTTTAATATGGACCTGTTCTGAAACTTATGCTACGAAGCTCAACAGTTATCGCGTTACCGTATTGACCCAGGAGTTACCGCATCGTTTTGACCCAGAAGAGAGTCTACCCACCCTCTACCAACGTATGACGCTTCTGGTATTTTCAAAGGAAATTCCAGCACAAAGACAATCATGAATGGCTACATTATCATCATAATTTCGATGATCATAATCGTTCGTGTTGTAGTTATTATTTGAAGCTGGCATAGCTGTCCCATCCTTAGCTATTTCGGGTTAGCCGGCTTAGTACAACATCTACCAAAAAACATGCTTGTAATTTCTGGACGTCGGACTGCTACAGGTATGTTATGTACTGCGTTGGACGAAAACAGGGGAAAAGGCTTGGGAGAGTTGGTTAAGGGTTGGTCTAGAAAAGGGGTAAATGCTGCCGCTACGACTGACTATAACGCTAGGAACGAATTTCAACGACCAAGGGGGATCTCGGATTCGTTGGTCTTTACCTTTACCATACAGTATGCGTCAACAATCAATGTTTCCCGGAGAGAAGATATTAAATCTGCGGTTTTGGTGTTGAGCAGTCGGCATCCACGTCGAGAACCGGAGCGAACTCCATCCGGCAGTGCGGCGTCCGGAGTTGTGGTAGAAACATTCTGGACGACGAAAACACGGACCGGGTGAGGAGCCGCAGAATGATCGTGGTGTAGATGCTCGTCTTTACGTTCCTTCTGGATGATAACTCTTTGAGAATTCAATTTAACTGCAGAGTCTGAACCGTCATACCATGAGTTATTTTGTGTGAGTGTTACATAAGATTGGCAGGAAGAGTTTGGAGCTGCATCTGGAACCTTTTGAAAAAGCAGAACCCGTATCTGTCTAAACGATTTGCTATAGCGCCCATCCCCACCATATCATACACATGGGGAGCGCAGCGGTAATGATGATGGCTGAGATGAAACTTCAGTTGGTGTTGAATCAACGGGTCAAAGTGTTTGCAGAGTGCTCCTACTGTCCGGGTTGGAATTGCTGAGTGCTGGTGAGTGTAAGCAAAATTTGCCCACTTCGAGAGAGCAGAAACACAGAGCCGTCACAATTGTAAATACCAATTGTTGAGGACCTGCTATGGTATCGTATAATTTCATTTCATTTAACAAACACGAATTATTGTGCCATTTGTGATAAATATATTTTGATTAAAGTTAACGGAACGTGGTCCGAATCTCCATGAATTGAGAAACCTCCATGAGGGAGTTCAGTGTTCGATGTTAGGCTTGGGCGTAACTTTAGCAATTATAGTGCAATACGCCAACCATTCCAGAAAAGAGCATCGTTTTTTACCTGTCCTCCGATGGCCCTCCTTGATGGAAGTCACTTGCAGTAGAACGGGTTTAGGAAAGAGCGCTACGGTCAACTTGACCAACCATCCATCAACTGAAGTCGACAGTGGCAAAAGAACAGAATGTTGCACTTTTTGCACATTCGTCTGGTCACGTCACGATCGGTCAAACCCACACCTTCAAGCTGATCGTCGGTCTCGGAGGATTGATGTGCTGCCAACCCAGTGTCGGGACAGTCTTCCACCTTCCGTGGTTCCGACACAGTTTTCACGCGTCTTGTGCTGGTGGCCGATGATTAACTTTCATCGTGTTCCGAAATCGTCAGCTTTACGCCACTTGTAAGGGCGCCCTCACCAAAGGGCTACATCATGCTTTGTATACCAAGTTCCTTACTCCTATGGGTCGCCTTTAAGTCGTCATCATCATCATCAGCTAGCGAGCATGTTCTTGTCAACGTTATTATCAAACGATACAGAATCACGAAATCATGCATTTGCACCATGTTCTTGGCCTCTCTTTTTTCCTTAGGGTATTGAAGGGGACTGCACACATATCTGCACCACAAGAGACCTTGTGAAATGCAAGCACCCTGAAATAGTTGGCGCACTTCAATTGGCTCAGACCACAGGAAAGGGTGAAAGGCTTGCACGGAGACCTCTGCTTCGTGTCTGCCGTTGCGGTACTTTCGTCTACGTGCCTCGTGAATCTCATTGACGACACAAGCGGATCGATAGGATTTTAATTAACAATCTGATACATCCAATTAACATCACAAATGAGTTTCGTTCATTTGCAATTCGTTTGCAAATCGCACCAGTGGCTCTCCGTGGCAAGGACTAGCGTATTGTCTTTCGACGATTCGGCATGGTAATTTGACTTAAGCAACTAAGCTTATGTCAATAAATCTTAATAGCAGTAAAATAAAGAAGCATGCGATTAACCTCTCTGCAGTGATGAAACTTTCAATTGACATTTTTGAGCAAATATTACTTTTTACGCCTTAAACTACTTCATCAATAATCTATGATCTAGTTCAAATGGCAATCAATTCAGGTTTGCATGCCAATCTTTGTTCTATAATCTATATATATAAAAGAAAGTCGCCTAAAGGTTACACAATTCATAACTCAAGAACGACTGAACCGATCTGGCTGAAAATTGGTGTGGAGGTAGCTTAGAACCCAAGGAAGGCTTTAGGATACTTTTTATATTCCGACCGTGTCACAATAAATCTGCACAATGATTTTTCTTCGTACTGAAACGAGACAGACAGAGTGCGTAACAGCAAACAATTGTTGGCTTCTCTTTCTCGCTAAAGCAGCGTTCCCTCACCCCAAGCAAGCGCGGCAGACAAAGCGCGCAACAGCAAATAACTATTGGCCTCTCTTTCTCGCTAATGCAGCGTCTCCTCCTCCCAAGCAAAAATAAGCCCCCCCACCCCTCTCTCACGACCGCGTGTTTTCATTCCCTTCTCGAGAAAGGCCAGACAGAGAGCGTCACTACGAGCAAAGGTTGAGCGAGTTTACAGCGAGTCTCTCTCTTTCGTATGTTCTCGCGAGTCTCTTTCGTGCGATTACTTTGACGATTTGACAGTCTCTCTCGCACATTCTCGAACATTTGGAAATTTTTTATTGTTACTTAGCTGTCGTTTTTATAACTGTCAAAATGTATTGAAGTAACCCGCGAACACAGCGTAGTATCGTGATATACCGGACAGTGAATAACAAGTGCCTCATACATTTCCTTAACAATGCCGCCACCAAGACGGTCGAATCTTTCCCGACAAAGCCGTAATGCAAAAACTATGCGAAGTGTTGCGAATGAAATGACTGAAGAACAAAAAGAAATTGCTCGCGAAAGGACTCGGTTGGCAAACAGAAATCGGCGAGCGAAAAATAGAAACGCACAAGTAGATAATTTTCGACAAGATGCCGATTTGAATATTCGCTCAGTTTTTGTTGCAGAAGAAGAAGCTGATTTGTATCGGGCAGCGTTTCGATACAATTGCATCGCTAAGTACAGCGAGCATAAGAGCGTTCGCATTGGGCCAATGAACGTTCATTGTGATAAGTGTGATGCGTTGAAATTTTCCGGAGAAACGGCCGGATTGTGCTGCCTCAGCGGAAAAGTTAAATTGCCTTCACTGACTCCGCCACCAGAACCAATGGAATCATTGCTTCGTGGCGAAACTCCCGAATCACGTCATTTTCTGGAAAACATTCGAAATTACAATGGCTGTTTCCAAATGACGTCATTTGGGGCAAAGATTATCAATGAACGAGGATTTAATCCGACATTCAAGGTATTTATTTATTTTTTTTTACTAACACACAGTATAGTGGAAGAATAACTTATTATAGTTATTCCTACGTATTATGTTTCTTCTTCTTCTTATTGGGCAACAAACGCTGAGCGCTCTTAGCCTGAACCAGAGACAATGTTAATCTCTGATGCTTTCTGTAAGGGTTTGCTTTTACGGACGGGGTTGTTGGTCCCGCGCCAACTCCCTCTGGCACGCCGGTATCGGGAATCGAAACCATGGCCGGTTATGTGACAACTGGTCCCGGGATTCTAACCCAGGGCAGCTGCGTTGACAGTGACGAGCGTTACCGACTGCTCTACACTGATAGTAATACTGATTTCGCTTTTGATTTCGTAGATACAAGGACAGATTCACCATCAAATTGGATCACTGCTACCACTAGAAGACACAGCGAATGCACAGTATAATTTTTTACAAATATATTTCATGGGCAATATGGAAGAACAACTTGATCGGCGCCAACAGATTTATGCAGCAACAATGAAAAGAGCAATTCTTCGAGATCTGCAGCAACTACTTCATGAACATCATGCGTTGGTCAAGCTGTTCAAGAGCGCATTGGAGCGCATGCCAAATGATAACTACAGAGTCGTGATTAGAGCAGATAAACGACCATCTGGAACACACGAACGCACATTTAACGCTCCAACCATAGATGAAGTTGCCGTCCTGATTGTCGGTGAAAACACAGAAAGACGTGATATTGTGCTTACACGTCGCGATACTGGGAAACCGCAACAATTATCTGAATCACATCGTTCATATGACACGTTGCAGTACCCGTTGATGTTTTGGCAAGGAGAAGATGGATATTATTTTAATATCAAAATGATAAATCCAACAAATGGCGAGTATCAATATCATAGTTCAACATAATACACAGTTTACATTGTTTGATTTTAAACTGTTGTTTGGTTTAAAAAACAACATTAAACTGTTTATTTGCAGAAAAAATAAGAGGTTGTTTGTATAGATAAAATTGGACTAATTGCAGGCAACCGATTCAAAATACTAAATTTACTGTTTTAACTTCAGGTGAACAAATAACAAAGAATGTTAGTTCCATGAATTATTACGCGTATCGTTTGATGATCCGGAAAAATGCTGACAATCATTTGCTGCGATTTCGTCGACTGTTTCAGCAATATTGCGTCGACATGTACGTCAAAATAGAAACGGAACGTTTAACTTATCTTAAGTTGAACCAAGCCAGACTGCGTTCTGAAGAGTACATAGATTTACGTGATGCAATTGCTACTGAAAGTAATCCAGCTAATATTGGTCGATTAACCATTCTACCGGCGACGTATATAGGTAGCCCACGCCACATGCATGAATATGCACAAGACGCAATGACCTATGTTCGTCATTACGGTCGGCCAGATCTCTTCATTACTTTCACCTGCAATCCGAATTGGAAAGAAATTGTTGAATTGCTGCTTCCCGGACAAAAACCAAGTGATCGACATGACATCACAGCACGTGTATTCAACCAAAAAATGCAGTGCCTGATAAAACTCATTGTTAAAGAACGCGTCTTCGGAGTTACGCGATGCTGGATGTATTCTATCGAATGGCAAAAACGAGGCCTACCACACGCACACATTCTCATTTGGTTAGCGGAAAAAATTCAAGCAGACCAAGTGGATGATATCATATGTGCTGAGATTCCCGATCACGAAGCAGATCCAGACCTACATGATATTGTAATTAAAAATATGATTCATGGACCGTGTGGCACCATCAATCCCCAATCACCTTGCATGGTCAACGGCAAGTGTTCCAAACGATATCCCCGGCAATTAACAGCGGAGACCATCACTGGAAACGATGGTTATCCACTGTATCGGCGTCGATCACCCGATGATAACGGTCGAACTGTCACAACAAAAGTGAACAGAATGGATTTCGTTGTCGACAACAGTTGGATTGTTCCATATTCGCCACTTATTTCCAAAACATTCAAGACACATTGCAACGTTGAGTATTGCAATTCAGTAAAATCCATAAAGTACATTTGCAAATATGTCACGAAAGGCAGCGATATGGCAGTTTTTAACATCCAATCCGACGAAGCGCAATCCAATCCGAACCCACATCCGAATCCGAATACCTACGATGAAATTACGCGCTATCAAGTTGGTCGTTATGTGAACTGCAATGAAGCGATTTGGCGTATATTCGCATTCCCTATTCACAAACGTCATCCTACTGTTGTGCATTTGGCGGTGCATCTGGAGAACGGCCAAAGAGTTTATTTCACGGATTCGAATGTTGTTCAACGTTCTGAAACTCCTCCAGCGACAACATTGACCAGTTTCTTTGCAATCTGCAGAGAGGATTCATTTGCACGAACTTTGCTTTACTCGGAAATGCCACGTTATTACACGTGGAATGCTGCATCGAAGAAATTTCAGCGACGGAAGCAAGGCGATGCAGTTCCTGGTTATCCGGATGTGCGTTCTACTGATGCTCTTGGTCGTATGTATACAGTTCATCCAAAAAATGATGATTGCTTCTATTTGCGGTTGTTACTGGTAAATGTGCGTGGGCCAACGTCATTTAAGTCACTACGCACTGTTAATGGAACAATATTCCCAACATATCGAGCTGCATGTGAAGAACTCAATTTACTAGAAAACGATTCCCATTGGGAAACGACAATCGCGGAAGCCATTATCTCGGCATCTCCAAGTCAGATACGCACATTATTTGCTATCATCATTTCGACATGCTTTCCATCGAAACCAACTAACCTGTGGCACAAATACAAGGATAATATGTCAGAAGATATTTTATATCAAATTCGTGTCAATTCCAGCAATCCCGATCTTGAGATGAATGAAGAGATACATAAAAAAGCTTTACTCTTGATCGAAGACATGTGTTACTTCATGTGCGGTAGTTCATTACACAGGCTAGGGATGCCAGCGACAAACCGTGAAATTAATAACGAATTTAATAGAGAATTGCAACGGGAACGTGAATATGATCACCAAGAGTTAGATTTAGCAGTTCAAACGAATGTACCGCTGTTGAATCCACAACAAAAGGAAGTTTACGATACATTGATGAAGGCAATTGACGATAGAAATGGTGGATTATATTTCCTAGATGCCCCTGGTGGAACTGGTAAGACGTTCCTAATTTCAATCATTTTAGCCACTGTTCGTGCGAGATCTCACATTGCGATTGCGGTTGCTTCTTCCGGAATAGCAGCCACAATGTTAGAGGGATGCCGTACGGCTCATTCAACATTTAAATTGGCGTTAAATCTTCATACTATTGAAGAACCAACATTGTATATTTCAAAAAACTCCGCATTGGCCAAAGTATTATCAGAAGCGAAAATCATCATCTGGGACGAATGTACAATGGCGCATAAACGTGCATTAGAAGCACTTAACCGAACATTGAAAGATCTACGCAATGACTCGAGATGTTTTGGAGGCGCAATGATTTTACTGTCTGGAGATTTCCGCCAAACACTACCAGTAATTCCAAGATCAACGGCTGCCGACCAAATATACGCTTGCCTCAAATATTCGAACCTATGGCGCTATGTGAAAACACTTCAACTGACAACAAACATGAGAGTTGCATTGCTTAATGATACATCTGCTGCAGCTTTCTCTGAGCAATTGCTGACTATCGGTAATGGTCGAGTACCTGTCGACGAATCAAGCGGATTGATTTCATTTCCTCAGAATTTCTGTAACTTTGTCTCATCGAAAGACGAACTTATCAACAAAGTATTCCCAAACATAATTTCCAACTACAAAAATAAGGGATGGTTGAGTGAGCGAGCAATTTTAGCGGCTAAGAATACAGATGTAGATGACCTAAACTACATAATTCAGGATAAGATCATTGGAACAATCTATTCATTAAAATCCATTGACAGTGTTACAAATGAAGATGATGCTACCAACTATCCAATTGAATTTTTAAACTCCTTGGATGTGTCCGGCTTACCACCGCACAATTTACGCCTAAAGGTTGGCTCCGTAGTAATCATGCTTCGAAACATAAACCAACCAAAACTGTGCAACGGAACGCGTTTGGTGATAAGCAAATTGATGAACAATGTGATTTACGCGACGATACTTAGAGGAAAATTTGAAGGTGAGGAAGTTCTCATTCCGAGGATCCCTTTGAGCCCAACCGATATGCCGTTTAAGTTTAGAAGACTTCAATTTCCGATCCGTCTTGCATTCGCTATGACCATTAACAAATCACAAGGCCAATCCTTGAAAGTTTGTGGTCTGAATTTGAAAAATCAATGTTTTTCACATGGTCAATTATATGTGGCATGTTCACGCGTCGGAAGGCCATCTGCATTGTTTGTTTTTGCTCCTGATAACAAAACCAAAAATGTAGTGTATCATAAGGTGCTGAACTGAACAAAAAGGAAAGCTAATCATAATAAAAAATATTTACTACATAAAATCCAAAATCTGCTTACTAATTGCCTTTGGGGCGGAACAAAGTTCGCCGGGCCTGCTAGTTACATAATAAATAAGTTCTATTGTTCCACGGTTCAACGAACGATGTCCACGATTTCAGCTGTTGCTGCACACCGGTGACACCTGGAATTGGGAATGTTTCGATTTCACTTTAAATCAAATATTCACGAAGTTCTCTAGCTCAAGCGGTCTCCATTTCAGGCAAATGCAGCGATGTGCGACTACGCCGCGCTGGTCAATCATGTGAAATTCAATTTTCCCGAAATTCCTCTGCTCGTGGCTTTTTGTTGGTTGGTTTTCATACGTGTTCCCTTCATCCTACTGGCACATGTCACCCACAGCACCAAAGGGAAAAAGTGAGCGAGGACAGGAAAGAATGTAAAAGAGGGAAAGAGAGAAAAAGAGATCTAGCGAGAGAGAGAAAGGGAGAGCATGGTGCTGTAGCCAACTGCTAGAACGGTCAAATGTCGGTAAGCTGAAAAAGCTTCTGGATTGGCGAAGCATCGGCTTTTCAGTAAAAGCATGGCTTGGACTGCTGATAATAAAGTTTACACGTTTAAATAGTGAAAGGGCTTCATAAAGAAAAATCCCAATTCTGTTGAAGCTTTGGGTGTAGGGAAAACATTTTCCTTTCGTCCAAACGGGTACCGCGAACGGGGAGAAGCTACGCAGCTGAAACTGCCTGTGTGAACAGTTATTCATGTGAGGTGTTGCTAAAACTTTCATTTCAAGCAGGACACACAAAAACCTCTCTTCCCATTCAATTGATCAGTTGTTTGAGAGACTGGATAATCGAATTTACGTCCAATGTGTTCAGTCTCTGTTCTTTATAATACTCCAAAAGGGTCCTCAAGTTCTGCAAAATATTTGTTGAAGCATTTGGTTTGGTTCATCGCAATATTGCAGCACATTTTTACTCTATCACCTTATCCGAGTTACTGATCCATAAACACGAGTTGCCTTTGATGGTTCAGGAACAGCACGGCGTTGGTTGTTTGCGTAAAACATGTTCGGAAGTCAATCAAGTTTGACTCACTTTCTACACGCAGCTCGACCAAATTGATGAAGAAACTACGCACCCATGGCGTCTAGACACCATGGCACACCGCGAAAACATTTTACTTGCCATCACATCAGCTCAGAAAAAATATTTCATTAGGAAAAATTTTTTCGACGATAAGTTTTTGTATGGAAAAAAAGATGTTTTAATCACACCTGTCACAATCACTTTCACCTGAAACAGCTTCATTCTGATGCCAAGGCTAAGCTTTTATGGCGATTTTTCAATCGTAGACTCAATCGTGTTACCGCTGATTGATAGACGCTGACGCAACAGAAACATAGCCCTGTGAAAAAGTCCTTGCCTTTGATCGCGCGATCGTTTAAGGATCAAACGAAATCTAGAATGTTGTCACAGCCGGAAGCTTCACTCGCGAATCGACACTGGGCTCGACATCAATTGAGAGGCTTGTGATTTTTAAATGATTTACCTTTCGCTGCCGTGACAAGCGAAGTAATTGGATTGACCCAACCGTCTGCTGAGTTGTCAACGGTTCGAACGAACGAGTGAAAGTTAACTCGACGGAAGCAAATGGTCATTTTATATATATTTTATTATTTTATATTTTATATGAATGGTAACAACGATTCCTTGAAAGCTTAAACACTCAGTTTTATGTTTTCAAATCCACATGCTTGCCAATTATCAGCCGACTATTGGTTCGATTTTTGTTAATTTTTCAATATCTGATCAAATAATGTTCTGTGCTCTTTAACTTCCTTATTTTCCAATATGGAGCGTAGTTGTCTCGCAAATATTTTCATCTTAATCTGTTTCATTTATACTAAGTTGACTTTACTTTGTGGAACATCATTTCCAAAGTAAAGAGTGTTACTGTCACAAACTAGTCAACTTCAACGTGACGCAGTATTTTTAATAGTGCATCAAAAAATCCTGTACACGTCTCATTTTAAAGATGTTTTTGTGTAGTATCATACATATTATTCGATTTTGACATTTGCCCTTCATTTGTGGAAATGGCGTCGAAACAAGAGGAGTATCGTATTAAGATCTTGCACCTTCAGCGCGAAAATCCGAATTACTCGCTCGCCAAGTTATTGAAATTGTTGGATGTGGCCAATTCAACGGTCACCAATGTATTAAAAGTATTCGGATAACGTTTGACGACAGTCAAAAAGACTGGATCAGGTGGAAGTCGGAACCAGGAGATCACAAAAACGACGAAACGAGTGATCAGTTGTTTCAAGCGGAATCTCAAACTCTCCGTCCGAGAAGTCACAACCAAGCTGGAAGTACTTTCTACAACCGTGAATCGAGCTATGAAACGTGATGGTCTGCTATGAAAAGAAAGTAGTGACTCCAAATTGTGACGACAAGCAAAAAACGTCGGCCAGAAAACGATCGCGGAATCTGTGCATGAAGATGTTAACAAAATTTTCTGCGTAGTGTAGGATGATGAAACCTACGTCAATGCAGACTTTAAACAGCTTTCTGGACATACGGCAACTGGAAGAGGAAAGTTGACAAAGATTTGCAAGAAAATTAAGCTGTTGAAATTCGCAAAGAAATATCTCGCATTGCAGGCTATCTGTTCGTATGGTTCGTAAGTGGTATTTACATCGTGATCGGGACCATCAACCAGGAAATTTATGTCCGAGAGTGCCTAAATAAACGTATTTTGCCTTTCCTAACAAAGTATAAAGGTTCTTTTCTGTTTTGGATTCATTTAGCATCTTGTAATTATGGGAAAAAGGCCATGTAGTGATATGCCGCAAACAACGTCAAAGTGGTACCCAAAGACATGAACCGCGCCAACATTCCCGAACTCCACCCAATTATTGGGCAATCGTCAAGCGGAACCTTCAGATGACTCGGAAAACAGTTATCAGTGAAATTGAATTTAAAAAAAAAACTGGAGTTCTGCAGCAAAGAAAGCGACTAAGAAAACGGTGCAAGAGTTAATGAAAGGAGTGACACGAAAAGTTCGGCAATTCGCATTCCTTAATATCGAGGACTAAACGATATTTTTTTTACATCTTCTGTATTTAATGAGCTTTCAAAAGAAATATGACTTGATTTTTTAATAATTTTTTTGACTGGTTTACAAATTATTTTGTTTGACTAGTTTTTGACAGTAACACCCTTTATATTAGCAACCGTCTTTGTTGTCGCAAATTCGACTACGCATTTCGCTCACTTTTTAGCACGTACTGTCGGTACAGAACGATTTTTCTTCAGTTCACAAATAAAGCCTCGCACGGAAGTTGCTTTAGCGCCATCCCGTAAATCAGCGGTCGTTCTTTTCTAACCCCAATTATTGCGGACAGTCCTATGTT
>NW_026684288.1:0-16367 GCF_943735745.2 Anopheles bellator | reverse complement strand
AGCGCGAGCTCTGCTATAGGCAGTGCTGCCGACTGGCAGTGCTGCCGGAACGTCTACATTTTGGTACGCAATTTTCAACATAACTATTGTGCTTTCGATTGATGCCAATCAATTACCGATTGTGAGAAGTTGCGTGTATGCCCACGTCGTGTTTGAGGCATTGAAAACGTACCATCAAAAATCGACGCGGTCAGTGCGAGTTACGCTCCTCAAAAGATTGTGCGCGGCCAACTTAAGAGAGCACGAAAATCTTGAGGAACATTTACGTGACATCAAAGAACTGTTCAATCGCTTGGATGCAGCCGGTGCAGTGCTGGATAAAGTACGAAAATTTGTATGATTTTGCGAAGTATGCCTCCCTCTTTCGACGAAATAGTAACAGCACCTAACAACAACGACATTTCTATGGACATCATAAAGTCCAAGTTGAAGTTGCTGGACGAATTCTACCGTCGCTCAAAACGAACAGGAACAAGCTCGAGAGGGGAAACAGCGATGCGTTCTGAGAAAGAAACGCGCGTGTGTTATCATTGTCAGAAGCCGGGTCATTTACGTAGAAATTGCCGTCAATACAAGAATACGGACCAGAACGACAGGCGGAACGGAAAACAAAACCCGAAGGCAAAAACAGCATACAATGACGGAAGAAACGTGGCATTCGTAAGTAATGGTAATTCGCAGTCTGACGCATGGATTGTGGATAGTGGGGCCAGCTCCCATATGACAAACAATAGAAAAGTTTTCGATTCGCTGGAAATGTTCGACAGAGATTGAATCACGCTTGAGGATGGAAAGAAGACGCAAATTCTAGGTGAATGAAATTGAGTGATTCGTGGAGTCGACGATAAAGGGGAACTAGTGCGTATCAGTATTACCAATCCGAAATACGGTCCTTCGTTGGAAACGAATCTTATTTCGGTGACAAAATTGACAGACTAAGATCTCAAGGTAAATTTCGACGCGGATGGTTGTCAAATTATGGATTCTAGAGGAACAATAGTAGCAATGGGACGGCGAAACGATGATTTGTATTACTAAGAACAGATGAAGAGACATATAGTTACACAGCCATGTATACCTGGACCTACAACTCGTCTAGCAGCCACATACCGCATGCATCGCAGTTCACGGTATCCGTGACCAGCCGCCTCGACCGAGCGAACTCATCAAAGATCCCGACCGGACCATAAACCCAGGTATCCGCGCCTATCCGCCTCGACCTACCGGATGCATTGCAGACAGGCCAGATGCATCGCAGCCAAAGGCATCAAGGACCCCGATCGCCACGCCAAGCACATCATCGACAAGTTTGGACCATAAACCATCGGTCGCCGCACCAAGCACTAAACCACTGATATCCGACCCTAACAGGTAGATGCACCCTCACCAGCTAGGTAACACCTTAGGCTCGTCTAAGCATAGGGAAACTAGGTTGAGCAGTCTAGGTTAAGCAGACTTAACATTCAAGGAATAAAGAGCTGAACGGAATCCTCCGTTCATTGGTTGAGCGATAGTTTGTGAAAACAGTGGAAAAAACGCGAACCAAAAATCGTGTTTAAAGTGATTCCGAGAAAATAACACAGTTATTTAATCATTCACGACATGTAGACATTTTGTCGTCGTGGAGTTGAGAGTCCCCCTGCAGACTACACCTGGAGAACCAGCATTCCGCCCTATTACAGAACTCGTACGGTGGATTCGAGTGAACTTCTCGTTCTCGTTTGTCGAATTCGATGGTCGGGATCACGGTGTTCAATTAGAGAAGCTCCGAGTGCTAAATGTGCGAAAATGTGCTAAAAAGCTTAAATGTGAAAGCTTGTCAAGCTCTACGAGTACAAACTGCCATTCTGGTGCATTTTTGTAAACATTGCACACACAGATACATACACAGACATACATAGATAGCAGTTCCGATGTGCGTACGATTCTTGCTATTATATTTCTGAAATTTTAAGATGATTTCCACGTACTACGTTTTCGATAGCGACAGTGATAGCGAAGAAACTGAAAATGTTACGATTCATCGTAAAATATTGCGATGTAAATCCGACCCACTGAATTTTTCATCGCCAGAGTAAGTGTGCCCAAAATCGAAAATGATTAATCGATTTTTCTTTCATGTAATGTTGTTGCGGGTTCAAGAAAAAATTTCGCATCTCAAGGGAAATGTTTTTGACCATACTTTCCGAAATAGAAACAAACTTACCCGTATCTCTTAGCCATATTTGCAACTGCTATAGCAACATAATTAAACAAAAATTACCCGTATCTTTCCGGCCTATTCGTGACTGCGGTAACCACAGGAATACAAAACACTTACTTACCCCTGCCCTTCTTTCTTCCGGGCTAATTAGTTTCTTTACGGGGTATTACCCCGTAAAGCTACCACATGAATGAAAAAAAACTCACCAGTATCCTTTCGGCCTACCTGGCCTTCCCTGCAGAGCATAAACAACACAAACTAATTGATAAAATCAAAGACATCCTAACAGAGCTGCTCTTTCCGTAGTAAAAAGTTAACGGAAATCCGTTTGTCAAATTTGAGTACGAGTACGAGTTTCGTGATACCGAAAATACTCGATAACCGAGAAGTAGTTCATCCAGTTGAAAGCTCCCACCACGGAAAGTTCATCCTTTCCATACGGAAAGTCGATCGACTGCCGCGATAGCAAAATGAACTCAGATGAACTTTCGAATGAATTCCGTAAACGAGTTTGAGAATCGTAATACGGCCCATTGTCGGCCCTGGCTTACGCTATTCACGACCGCAAGGTAGGTTTGAGAGTTTTATTTCTCTTAAATCTTACCAAAGCAAATCGGCACTACCAGATAGACCGATCTGCTTCCAGTAAATTGGCACTACCAGATAGACCAATTTACTGCCCTTAAGAGCAGTACTAGATAGACTTTTAAGGAAGGAAAATGGATACTACTAGATAAGTGTATTTTCAATAGCTAGGGAGAACTACTAGATAGGGCCAGGCAAAAAAAAAATCGCGGATACTTTGTTTCCATAACGTTTGCAAACCGATTGCCCACTACCAGATAGACGCATCGAAAAGCCAGTAATTCGCAGTGGAAACAGTATGATTATTTGTCCTCTTAATTATATAGGTAGGGAAGTTAACCATCTAGCTTTTGGTGAGCTTTCAGGGAGTGAATAGATACTTTTAAGATGAAATTCACGTGCTTAAAGCCACTACCAGATAGAGCTTTAGCATTCGCTTTATTAATGCAAAATCCCTAGGGCTGAGTTATTCTAAAAAGCAACGAAACCAGTTCGAAAGGCAAAAGCGTGAAAAAGGCTCAGAATCCGAATCCTCTACACGTTGCATGGCATCGCTCGGCAATGGAACAGATAACCGAACAATTGGCAGCAATGGTTCAAGCGCTGCAAACGGTAATCGAAAGACGAAACCGACACGAGTCAATGATATCCAACGGCTATAATGCCGATGTGCCTAAACAAAGGCTGGGACTCATGGAAAACTCATTCATATTTCCAATCGCAATCAAGACCATCCCTTATTTCGATGGGAATAGGAAACAGTTAACTACTTGGTTAACAACAGTAGAAAATACACTAAATAATTTCAAACCGATAGTGACGCCCAAACAGTTTAGCGTCTATAAAACGGCTGTCATAAATAGAATAGAAGAAAAAGCAAGAGATATCATCTGCCTCAATGGAAATCCGCAAACATTTGATGCAGCCAAAAGAATTCTTGTACAAGCATTAGGAGATCGCCAACATCTGACCCTCTATAACAACCAACCTAGGCAAATAAAAATGACCGTCTGCCCAAAACAAGAATAGCAAATGTAAGGAAACTAAGCAAAATGTACTCTAACAAAATAGCTGGGAGGTAATAAACGCCTTTTTGGAGGAAAGTGCATTAAGCTGCAAATCAGAAAACAGGAAAGAAGTTAACATTCACAGTATTAAAGAAGACCCTTACATTACAGAAGAAAATCCGAATGCAACCAGCGCGGATTCACAAACAGTTGATTCCGCCAGCACTTCCAACGATTTCTCCATGAAATCGTCGGAAAGACCGCTGAATTATTACAGCAACCAACTGATATTTCAGATATCCGACCAAAATCAAATCATAAGTGAATCATCGCTTGTTCATTTCAAAAGAACAACTATCAGTTGTCAAAATAACAATATTGATAATATGACATCCTACATAGACCACTACCATAATGGAAAACAAACAGCAATCCTTGCACCACAAAATTTAATTGAGTTAATTCAAACATGCATTAGAAATAACATTGGTAATAAAGGAGTATTTGTGATGTGCTACTTCTTCATGGATGACGTTCAATGCAATGATAAACAGGATCAAATCATCACCAAAGAACACGAAAGAGCTCACAGTGACATCACAGAAGTATTAAATCAAATAAAGAAAACTTACTTTTCTCAAATATTTGTAACGGACAAGTATAGAAAACTCATCCCGCATCTAACGAAATTTTATTCAATAATACTAACATTAACACCCGTTCCCGAAGTTTTGGACGGTCTCGGTGTCTCCATTTCTCCCGTATTAAAAGAAATATTGAAAAAGCTAGAGAGAAAGAACACAAAAGAAATAAACTCAAAGAAGACCCACCATTTATGCAAGAAAGAGAAGAGATTTTCATTAAGAAAAGAATACGAAAAAAAAATTAGATCTCTGGGCAGTTGTCACAAAGGCAAAAACAAAATCAGGACAATAACTTTCGCAAAAGTACGAGAAAAAAATAACACAAAGGCAAAATTAGTAGGATAAAGTGACTAGAATAACAATAGTAAAGACTAAAATCGATATCGATTTCATTATACTAAAAATTCACAAATTAAGAAACAAAAGGAGAGAACACACTGTTAGGTAACACATCGCTCAATAAGTTCGCAGGATGACATATAGATTGCGAAACAAATACAGAATCCTTATGATTTTTAGACAGTACCAACCTTCAAACGATATCTGTCAAAGTTTCATGACATTCGGACTATTATTTACCACGTTACAGTGTGAACAATTCAATCAACTTTTGTAAATTGAAAAAAATTGAAAAATCAGAATTTCGTGTGCTCATTAAGCATTGCTTTGTGATGGGAAAAAATACCGTGCAAACTAAACAGTGGCTTGACAAATGTTATTCGGACTCTGCTCCATCGAGGCAAATGGTTGAGAACTTCTGCTGGCAAGGTTATGGCCTCCGTATTCTGGGATAGTCATGGTATATTGTTCATAGACTATCTTGAGAAAGGTAAAACAATCAACAGCGAATATTACATGGCATTGTTGGAACGATTGAAGGCTGAAATCGACGCAAAACGACCGCACATGAAGAAGAAAAAATTCTCTTTCATCAAGACTGTCACAAGTCAATGAAAACGATGGTGAAAATGAATGAATTGCACTTCGAATTGTTGTCCCATCAACCATACTCGCCAGATTTGGCCCCCAGAGATTATTGGCTGTTCTCGGATCTCAAAAGGATGCTCCAGGGAAAGAGATTTGGATCGAATGAGGAGGTCATCGCCGAAACTGAGGCATATTTTGAAGGGAAAGATAAATCGTTCTACAAACATGGTATCGAAAAGTTAGAGAAGCGTTGGACTGACTGTATCGCCTTAAAAGGAGACTATGTTGATGAATAAATACAAATTATATCAAAATATTGTTGTTTTATAAGCTATCCTACGGACTTATTGAGCGATGTGTTAAAGACCTGAACGAAATCCTCCGCTCATAATTCTATAAAGCAACAAGTGGTTTGCATAACGAAAATTATCAGCATCAGTGGCACCGTCGCTTAGGCCACAGGGATAATGCAGCTATTCAGCGTTTGGTCAAGGAGAACCTAGCGACAGGAATCAAAATAATCCATTGTGGTCAGCGCTTAGTTTGCGAATGTTGCTTACAGGGCAAATCAGCGAGACTGGCGTTCTCATCAGTGAAGCAAAGCAAAGCTAAACAGCCGCTTGATATCGTCCACACGGATTTGTGAACGTTGAACGTTTTGTCCAATGAAAACGTTAACACCAAGTGGAAACCGCTACGTGATGCATATAATTGACGAGTACAGCCGGTTTGCAGTGACACATCTATTGAGAAAGAAATCTGAAGCTGTCGATAAGATGAAAGATTACGTGAAATATACGGAGAATCTTTTCGAGAGGAAAGTTCGAATCATACGATCGGACGGTGGCGGAGAGTTTGATAACAACGATCTGAAGGAGTTTTATAGATCTGAAGGCATCAAAGCCCAATTTACTGCACCGCATTCGCCACAACAAAACGGTTTGGCAAAAATACTGGGGAGAAGCTATGATTATGGCGACAAACCTCTAAAACCGTTTGCCATCAAGATCGATTGGAAAAACACCGTACGAGATCTGGTCGGGACACACACCTGATTTGAAGCATGTGCGATTTTTTGGAGCGAAGGCATACTTGCATATCCCGGAACAAAAACGAAATAAACTCGATAGAAAATCGAAGAAGCTGAGACTTGTTGGTTATTCTATGGACCACAAGGCCTATCGATTTGTTGATTGCGTGACAGATGCAATAACCATTAGTCGAGATGCTCGTTTCCTTGAATTTTGGAATGGAAAGGAAAGTAGTTGGTTCCAAATGGGTGTTTAAGCTGAAGCGTGATGAAGTGGGTAAAGTCATGAAACACAAAGCCAGAGTCATAGCACAGGGATACTCTCAAAGATATGGCGATAACTTTGGAGAGGTGTATGCTTCTGTCACACGACTAACGACGTTCCGGACGTTCCTTACAGTAGCAGCGAAACGGCGTTAGAAGTGAAACATCTCGAAATCAAAACGGCGTATCTATACGGGGTTCTTGAAGAGGAGGTTCACATACGTCAACCCCCCGGATTTGAAGAAAAAGGAAAGGAAAACTTCGTGTGCAAGCTGGAAAAGAGTATTTACAGATTACGACAATCGGCACGTTGCTGGAACAAACGCTTGAATGAAACTTTGACGAAGTTAAAGTTTAAGAAGTCCATCGCAGATCCGTGCATGTACATTAAGGAAAATGGAGAGCGCAGCATTTATCTACTCGTTTACGTGGATGACAAGCTGGTAGCATCCCAAGACGAGAACGGGTTGCAACAGGTCATCCGGTGTCTCAATGATGAGTTCGAGCTAACTTGTCTTGGAGATGTACATCACTTCCTCGGTATGGAAGTTCGTCGAGATGAGAAAGGCTTCACCATCGGCTTAAGACGATACATCGAAGACCTTTCGAGACCTTCTATCGACTTATGGGTTGAGTGATGTAAAGCCAGCTAAATCACCGATGAATCCAGGGTACCTCAAGGTCGATGATAAAAGTGAATCGTTGAAAGACCCTACGAAGTACAGGAGTGTAGTGGGTAGCCTGTTGTATCTGTCCGTTGTTAGCTAGGCCTGACATTTCAACGAGTGCTTCAATTCTTGGAAGAAAGGTTGCCGCACCTACGGAGCATGAAAACGGGAGGCCCCGAACAAAAAAGTCACTCATATTTTCCATACTAAGACAAAATATCTGAGCGTCGATTCGTTACTCACCAAAGGCCAGAGAGAAAGCGCAACACCGAACAACTATTTTGTCTCTGTCACACTAATGTAGCATCCAGTCCCGCACTCCAACGTCAAACTGTTACTGCGGGGGGACACGATGCGTAACGTAACAAGTTTGACGTTAACGATTAATGCCAAACTGTTTATGCCTCGGCCAAAACATATACGTTTTGACAGAAGCGCAGCAGTTTGGCATTAATCGTTAACGTCAAACTTGTTACGTTACGCATCGTGTGTCCCCGCAGTTAGAAATTTTTAGTTTCATGCAGGAACACAGAACGAGCGACGCAAGCAAATCGACTACGCATCATCGGTGTAAAAATAGTGTTTAGCTGTGAATTCTAAGCTGTTGCTTATTTCGGTAAGTAAATTTAAGCGTCGGGAAGCATTTCTCGATAAGTATTTACTTCTAAATAGTGAAAGTACACCGCGTCTGTTTCCATTTTCAGCTAACCAATAGAAACGTACGAGACAATGTCGATAGGGCGGATGGTACAGGATACATGGAATACAGGATTCAGGGATGGATACACTCTACGTACACGCAGAGATAAGTGAAAAGCGCATGTGTATGGTGGAATAGTGAAACAATTGTAGAAATATTGTAATTGTAAATTATTTGTGGTTATGAATAAATACAAAACATTGTTTACAACATCAGAACGATTTGACAGTTCATTGAGAGGGTGTATGGGATGAGGGGAAGAGAGAATAAAAATATAGGGGGAAACAGTCACGGCGCCCATACGATTTTTACCGGTATAAGCCGCAGGATACCGGAGTAAGGGCGCTCCCTCCATACAGTTTACCGGTATAATTTGCACAGAACTCATTTATTCCGGTAAAACCGCCATACTGAAAGGGGGCATCTCACGAGTCGAAATCCCCGGGTAGAAAAATGAAAAATTGAGCGATTTTTTTGTTCGGGCAGTATGCAAAATTGAGTGCCTGGACCGCAATTTCACGTTCATTTTTCGAAAACTTTTCACGAACGATTCGCGAACTCATACAAATTTTGTATGGGCCAGTTCCTCTGGTTCGCGTACGGTTCGTGAAACGGCGCAAAGAACCGTTCGCGAAAAATGAACTCTCCAGTGACCCCCTTGAATCCCTCTCTCCTGTGTGTCCCCACTCTTTCTTCGTTTTTTTTCTCCCATATTCCCCCCTAGCCAAAATAACACAGTTGGTTCGGTTTCGAAGCGTATATTTTCTCTCTCTTTTTTGTTCTATTATTCACTCTGCACACTTCACTAAAGCGGCCGCTGCTGGTGACGCCGTAGACATGTTACAAGTGTTGTATTGGAATCCTATGGATGCTAGTTTAGTTGGACATCTGAAACGAGCAAAGCGAAAACATTTCAACATTATTTGATTGTCACTGAATACTGTCCACTAAACTTACCTGCATTATTTCTATTAGGATCACACATGATGGAACGAAAAACACGCACTTGCACTTGACCAGGGGCACAAAATTCGACTGCCCGTTCTCTCTCGAACTTATAATTTTTACTCGATCTCGCTATCTCTTTTTTTGTATTCCTCTTCCTTTCGCTCGTCTGTTCGTCTTCGCGTTCGCATGGCCTCTCGGTTCTGAAACCCTACCCTTCCTGTAAATGAAACCCACAAGCTAGCACATGAAACCCCATCTTCTCGTGGTTTCTCCCGCTCTTTTACCCCTATACCTACGATCGGACCCTCATGAACCGGCCCGCTCGCCCCCTTCTCGCCTTCGTCGCAGGCAGAGGGGCGTTCGGATTCATCCCTTTCAGCCTTCCTCGCCCCCGTCGCAGGCAGAGGGGTAGCTCGGGCACTCAATTTTGTCCACTGGGGTTTTTGTCTCATATTTTTTTCTTTCTCCCTATATAATTATGAGTCCAAGTACAGAACAGACTTTATTTCTTACTTTTTACCTTGCTTAAAATGATTTCTTACCCGGGCGCCACACTATGAGAAACTTGGACAAAATGTATGGCAGGCCAAGAAACTATGAATCTTTTGCTAGAGTTCCGTGAGTGACTTTGAGTTGCTTTTGAGCGCCATATGTTTACGGGATATTTTCTCCTTTCGGGGGTATTTTTTTCAATTTGACAGTTTACGGCAAATTTCGGCAAATTTTTATTGCTTTCCAAAAATATGGCTAGTTTTTCGACAGCGGATCAAATTTTGACAAAAATGGCCATAGAAGGAGAAGGAAAGGAAACTGAACAATCAAAGCATAAACAAACGAACTGTCATTTCACTCACTGGAGCTCACGGAATTTTTCCCGCAAAAGCTTCTAGTGTGGACGCTAGCATATCAAAAAACCTGTAGAGAAAACTCATACTGTGGTCGAGGCGTTACTTCTACCTTATCAAAGCTGACCTATTGGAGGGACCTGGTCTGTTTTAGCCGCTGTTTGCCTATAGTTAATAATTGTTGACGCAGCGAAGTGGCCGTTGACTGCTGCACTGCTATCGTGGGAACAGGTTAGGGTCTCGATCGCATCGGTGAAGCGGATGTGGCTCGTGGCACGTATACGGGATATGGTTTCTCGGACGAGTCGTAGGTTCAGGCGTGTAACTCCTCCGGGGGCGAAAAAAGAGCGTGTCCTCATGCGTTATCTTCGTCTTCTTGGTGGTTTCGATGGTTTCGGGATTCGTTTCGCGTACGTGTTTTTTTCTTAGTAATTCCGTTTAATACTGCTATGATCATGTGGCTTAGGTGGATATAGGCAAATATTATAACTGTTACGCCAGGTAACAGCCAGCGGGCTGAGTGCCCGAAACGTGAGTGCCCGAGGACACGGATTAGGACCCGACCCCAAGTCGAAAAATGAAGAACTCGTCCGAGTATAAAAGGCGGGCCCTCCGTGGTCCAAGCGGCAGTTCAAAAAGTGCAGGCAGTTAGGAAAGTGAAATACACACAAGTTTTTTAATTCGGCCGTCGCCGGATTCATAAAAGGTGTAAACGAGTAAATTTGAACTGTGTTAGTTGCTGACGCAACATTTTAAAAAACTTGTACGTTTGCAAGCCGAAACTCGGAGGATCATTCGCTCGAGCAGAGCACCGACGCCAAGGCTTACCGTACGAGGTAGACGACACCGCACCTGCGGCGACAAATCCGCAGGTAGAGCGCGTGAGGCATAAGAGCGTTCGACGAGTCGCCGCGCCGAGTTCAGCCATCTTCGCCAACCGGCCGAGCACACCGACGACACACACACCTGCAGTCACTAAGAGCGTTCGACGAGTCGCCGCGCCGAGTTTAGCCGATCTGCGCCAACCGGCCGAGCACACCGACGACACGCATACCTGCAGTCACGAATCTGCAGGCAGAGCACACGACGCGATCGTCGCCACCGTACCGACGCGCCACGGCAGAAATAATCGATCCCATTTACCGACGAAGAGCGTTCGACGAGTCGCCGAGCCGAGTTGAGCCGATCCGAGCCGAGCCGATTTTTTACCAAATTGAATCGTTTATTGTTCAAAACTCTTAACAAACTAGTCAATCGAAGTAGTGTCCGTCGCTAGCCACTACTTTTTGCCATCTTTCTGGCAATTGTCGGATTCCATCGCGGAAGAATGCCTTATCTTTTAAGGCGATCCATTGATCAATCCAATTTTTACAATCTTCATACGAAGTGAAGCGTTCCTCAGCTAATGCATGTGCCATTGACCTGAAAAGATGGTAATCCGAAGGAGCCAGATCCGGGGAATACGGCGGGTGGGGTAGGACCTCCCATTTCAGCGTTTCAAGGTATGTCTTTACTGGTTGCGCGACATGTGGCCGAGCATTGTCGTGCTGCAGAATGATCGTGTTATGCCTTTGGCCATATTCTGGCCGTTTCTCCTTCAATGCTCGGTTCAAACGCATTAGTTGGAGTCGGTAGCGGTCTCCGGTAATTGTTTCATTTGGCTTCAGCAGCTCATAATAAATTACGCCACGCTGGTCCCACCAAATGCAGAGCAGAAGCTTGGATCCATGGATGTTCCGCTTGGCCGTCGATGTTGTCGCATGACCCGGGTATCCATACGATTTTTTGCGCTTGGGATTATCATAATGAACCCACTTTTCATCGCCAGTAACTACTCGATGCAAAAAACCTTTGCGGGTGTGTCGTTGGAGCAGTTGTTCACTCATGCACAAACGGCGTTCCACATCCCTTGGCTTCAACTCGTAAGGCAGCCAGTTTCCCAGCTTTTGGACCATTCCCAACGCTTTCAAACGTCTGGAAATTGTTGTTTGGTCCACTCCACATGCATCTGCAAGTTGTTGTTGTGTTTGGCACGGGTCATCTTCCAGCAATGCTTCCAACTCTTCATCTGCGAACGTCTTCGCTGGTCCCGGGTGCTCCTTGTCCTCAGTGCAAAAATCACCACTTTTGAAGCGCCGAAACCAATTACGACAAGTGGCTTCGCATATAACAGAATCGCCATAAGCCTCCTGAAGCAACCGGCATGCTTCGGCTGCAGTTTTCTTCAGATGGAAGTGATACAACAACACTTCCCGCAAATGACGCTTTGTTGGCTCAAATTCGCACATGGTTTCGTGTTAATAACAATCTCACAATGGAAAAATTGACAAATGTGATGATGCAGATTTGTTGACAGATGCCTAAGCATGACATTTGACAGTTATTTGATGACATTTGTGCCTTCTATCCAACAGTAGCGCCCCCTATATGTAAACGATAAATTTCAACGCATACACCTAATACGAAGGTCACTATTTATATTTCGGGAATTGGCAACACTGATGTCATGTGAGTCCATCTGATGGTTTCATCGTAAAGTTTGACATTTTTGACGACATACGTACTCAGAACATTTTGTCATACGGACGCTATTTGTTTATTTTATATTTAGTTGAAAGTTTCGTCTCGGCAAAAAAATGGAACTGAATCGTGAACATTTTCGAGCGATGATTTTTTACGACTTTCGACGTGGATTATTACAACAAGAGTGCGTCAATCAACTTAATTTGACTTTTGGCGATGAAGCTCCATCAAAAACCACTGTGTATCGCTGGTATAGTGAATTCAATCGTGGTCGTAGTTCGCTGTCCGACGAGTTTCGTGAAGGTCGTCCAAAATCGACTGTAGTGCCAGAAAACATCGATGCTGTGCACGAAATGATTAAGCAAGATCGTCATGTAACCTATTGTGAGATTGAGGCATCCCTAAGCATTAGTTCCACCAGCATATATGCGATTTTACATGAACACTTAGCTGTGCGAAAATTATGTTCACGTTGGATCCCACATAATTTGACAATCGCTCAAAAAAAGGCTCGTGTCGATTGGTGCAAAGAAATGCTTTAGAAATACAATCGCGGTGCTTCAAAAGACGTTTATAAAATCGTGACAGGTGACGAATCATGGATATATTCGTATGAGCCCGAAAGTAAGCAGCAGTCGACTGTATGGGTGTTCCAAGATGAACCAAATCCAACAAAAGTTGTTGGCACACGAAGCACTTCAAAGAAAATGGTGGCCTGTTTCTTCGGAAAAACTGGTCATATTGCAACAGTGTCTCTAGAGGATCGTAGAACAGTAAATTCTGAGTGGTACACAACCATCTGTTTGCCAGAAATCTTCGGTGAAATAAGGAAAACAAACAAGAGACGTCGGATTGTTCTTCATCATGACAATGCCAGCTCTCACACATCGGCTCAAACAAGAGACTATTTGAGCACTCAAAACATCGAATTGATGGGTCATCCGCCGTACAGCCCTGATTTGGCACCCAATGATTTCTTTTTGTTCCCATCCGTGAAGAATAAACTGCGTGGTCAACGATTTTCATCGCCCGAAGAAGCTCTTGAAGCGTTCCAAAATCATGTTTTGGAGATACCTCATTCGGAATGGAATAAATGCTTTGAAAATTGGTTTAAGCGCATGCAAAAGTGTATCGATCATCGTGGCGAGTACTTTGAAAAACAATAAAAATATATTCGCAGCTTCACTATTTGTTTTTGTTCCTATTCCCGAAATATAAATAGTGACCCTCGTATGTATGAGTTTTTCACTGCAAATATGTGAAAAACACCGAAAAACTTACCTTTTTGCACTAGCACATTTGCCCGTACTTCCAGCTGTGTTCGAACCAAAACAAACTGAGCTGTCAAAAAATTTTCAGTCACAGCAGCTGAATCTTTGAAGTAGAATTTGACGCGATTACGATGACCAAAATAGTTATTCAAAAAGCGTTTCTACTTTTGTGTTTTCTTCTCAAATCAGTAACAAATGGTCAGTAATATTTTGCAATGATCACAGTTAAGACTAACTTTGATCGAAAAGAAGCATTAAGGTGGGTAAAATACAAAGAAAGAACTCACAAAGTTTAGACTTTTTATTTGACCACCTCGATGGAGACCGAGCGTTGCATGTGCAACTTTCGCTAAAATCGTCAAAGTCCTAATGTTGCAGTCAAATATCGACAAACACCCAGAAGAGGGAGAACGAAAATCTTCTCGCTCACGTGGAAAAAGGATGGCGGTTGATACAAGTCGATGAAGTTGCGAGACACAACGAGTCCGGACTCGGTTGTGGGCCTGAGGGGGGGTGAGGCATGAAGAAACAGGGAGAAACGGCGAAAAGTCGCGCGATTTTGCCCGCTGGGCCTGTGTCTGCTTGTTGCGGCTGTGGTGTGCTTACTGTTTCACCGTGCTGGAACGTTCTTCGCCTTGATTCGCTAGGTCCTGTTTCCGATTTGTGAGGGCCATGAAACTGGCGAATCTGATCTACATGTCGTTTCATGTGTTTACCCTCGTAGCTGACCTCGTAGTGAAGGTCTCCCAGGCGAGCGACAATGATGCCGGGAATCCATTGGTCCATTCGAGGGTTGCCAAATAGGCAATAGACGTGCTGTCCTGGGCTGAACGTACGAAACGACGAGTCAAACGATTTTTGTTGTTTTTCGATGATTTTTGATCTCGTCTCTTGTGGTCTCACGAGATCCAACCTTCCCAGTGAACAATTTCGCTCTTCTCACCAAAAAATCCACTCCTCATCCGATCCTCATACGCTTCTGAACGGCTGTCTCGAATACTTTCTCCCATATAGGCTTATATGGAGGAATCGCTGTGAGGAGCCGTTAGGTCCATGGAGTGAGGAGCCGTTTAAATTCTCTCACCGAGCGGCCCCCTGTCTCTCACGTGTGTGTTCTCTCGCTTTTTTCGTTTTCTTTCTCCCATATTCCCCCTAACCAAAATGAAACAGTTCGTATTTTGGCGGTACATTTCGATATATTTTCTCTCTCTTTTTTCGCATACACTCTTCACTCTGCACTAGCGGTTCACAATTTGGTGCGTAGCTGCCTTCGGCGCCTTAGAAAAATGCATTGCATCGTATCCTTTGCATCCCATCTGGACATCTGATTGGACATCTGAAACGAGCAAAGCGAAAACATTTCAACATTATTTGGGTGTCACTGAATACTGTCCAATAAACTTACCTGGATTATTTCTATCAGGTTCACCCGTGATCGACAGAGAAGCACAAGCCCTTGGTACTTTACACTTGGCACTTAGAAAAAACAGAGGCAGAGTCCACACCAAAACTTAAAGAGAGACTGTCGGACCCTCGGTACTTCGGGACTTTGCCACGATCTCGCTGTCTCTGTTATTTCTATTCCTTTCTCTTTCTCTCCAACGTTCGTCTTCGACCTGCAAACTCACGGCGATTTCAAAACTCACGGGGATTCCTTCCGTTCTTTCCCCGGCAACCAACGAACGCGTCTCATGCTCACTTCGTACGCTGCGAGATCGCCCTTCCTCGGCCTCGTCGCAGGCAGATGGGCGTTCGATCTCACTCGTCTCAGCCTTCCTCCACCGCGTCGCAGGCAGAGGGGCAGCCTCTGGCTCTCAAAATTGTTCACTGGGTTGTTCGTACGTTGCGACCTGGGAACAGCTTAGCAGGTGTTTCTCCTGTTTCAGCGTGCGCTGCTCTCCGATATTGCTGCAAGAACTGATTGATGTTCGATTGCAGGTTGTGGTTTGATGTACCCACAGCTTTCAGTGCTTTTTCAACTGTTTGCACATAGCGTTCGTCTTGTCCGTTAGTAGCCGGATGGAAAGGTGCAGATAGTTTGTGGTACTTAACGCCACTTCTCTGGAAGAATGACCTGAAGTCCTCGGAAGTAAATTGAGGACCGTTGTCCGAAACTATTGTTACCGGTGCTCCATAGGAGGCAAATAAACAATCAATCAATCAAAAACAAACAATCAAACAATCAAGAATGTTTATTGTCGCCGTCGTTGTTGAAGAGTTGGTGACTTTAACTTCATCCCATTAACTGTTCGCATCGACAACTATTAGCAGCATTGTGCCTGCCACTGGGCCGGCGTAATCGATGTGGATGCGCTCCCATGCACCTGTGGGGCACCTGAATCTAGCCCTATAAACTCGAGCGCACTCGAACCCGGCGTTATAGACGCGACTACGCCGGTGCGCCGGGAGAACTTGGAAAATAAACGAGCGGTCACTCTCTTGGGTGTGCAGCCGTTGAAAAGAACGTATCGTGTCGTGTCGTGTTCTATCCTACATTTCGATCCCGAAATATATTGGCGCTGCGTGATAAAGCCGCCAAACACCTTTCGGGTACTCCCAATGGTGGTTGCTGAACTTTTTCGGCGCAGATGCATGTCGTGCGCATTCAGTGCAGGAATTTACAGTCTTTTCGATGTCTGCGTCGATTCCTGGCCAGTAAACGAAAGAACGTGCTAATCCTTTCATTTTGACGACTCCGATGTGCGCCACGTGCAAGTCGTTTAAGATTGCTTGTCGAAGCGTTTGTGGTACG
>NW_026684287.1:7034-17195 GCF_943735745.2 Anopheles bellator | reverse complement strand
ACCCTACCCTCCCTGTAAATGAAACCCACAAGCTAGCGCATGAAACCCCCCCCTCTCGTGGTTTCTTCCGCTCTTTTACCCCTGCACCTACGAGCGGACCCTCATGAACCGGCCCGCTCGCCCCTTCTCGTCTTCGTCGCAGGCAGAGGGGCGTTCGGATTCATCCGTTTCAGCCTTCCTCGCCCCCGTCGCAGGCAGAGGGGTAGCTCGGGCACTCAATTTTGCTCACTGGGAAAAAAGTCACTCATGTTCTCCATAGTGAGACAAAATATCTGAGAACTGATTCGTTTCTCACCAAAGGCCAGAAAGAAAGCGCAAAACCGAACAACTTTTTTGTCTCTGTCAGGCTAATGTAGCATCCAGTCCGGCACTCCAACGTCAAACTGTTACAAATATTCAGTCATACAGAACGTACGACGCAAGCAAATTAACGACGCATCATCGGTGTAAAAATAGTGTTTAATAGTGAATTGTAAGCTGTTGCTTATTTCGGTAAGTAAATTTAAGCATCGGGAAGCATATCTCAAGAGGTATTTACTTCTAAATCGTGAAAGTGCACCGTATCTGTTTACATTTTCAGCCGACCATGAAATGGAACAAAGTGTCATCCTGCTATTGAATGCCGACAACGCAACGGACAATTACGATGGAGCGAACGATGCGACGATGCAAGCGGACTATCGAAAGCAACAACGCAGTGCTAAACAATTGCCAAAAACAGTGCCATACAGAAAAGTGAAACAATTGTTCAAAAACCGTTGTTGTAAAAAACTGAATAAATGCAACACTTTGTTTACAACAGCAGAACGATTTGACAGTTCATTGAGCGGGTGTATGGAATGAGAGGAAGAGAGAATAAAAATATAGGCCCAGTGGACAAAATTGAGTGCCCGAGCTGCCCCTCTGCCTGCGACGCGGTGGAGGAAGGCTGAGACGAGTGAGATCGAACGCCCCTCTGTCTGCGATCCGTATGCGGCGATGAGGCGATGCGTATGCGGTGCAGGTGAAAGACGAACGGTAGAGAGAAAGCAAAAGGAATAGGAAAACTAGAGATAACGAGATCGAGGCAAAATCATGAAGATTCTGAGGGTCCAACAGTCTGTCTTTAACTTCTGTTCTACTTGGACTTAGGCGAATGGGCGAATCGGGACGAAACCTCTGCCTATGTATTTTCTAAGTGCCAGGTGCAAAGTACCAAGTGCTAGTGCTTTTCTTTCCATCACGTTTGTACCTGATAGAAATAATTCAGGTAAGTTTATTAGACAGTATTCAGTCACAGTAAAATAATGTTGAAATGTTTTCGCTTTACTCGTTTCAGATGTCCAACTAAACTGGGATGCGTAGGATTTCAATGCAAAACATTTTACAACGTGTCTAAGGCGTCACCAACAAGCAGTTAAGCACCAAATTACTACGACGACCGCTAGTGAAGAGTGAAGAGTGAACGCGAACCCAAAAAAAGGAAGAGAAAATATACCGAAATAAATCGAGCAAATACAAACTGTTTTATTTTCGCTAGGGGGGGAATGTGGGAGAAAGAAAACGAAGAAAGCGAGGGGACGCACAGGTTAGAGACAAGGGGCCGTTCGGTGAGAGAAGCAAATCCACTACTCACGCCATGGACCTATCCACGGATCACTGCCAGTCCACCATGCAAGCTCCATACGGAATAAATGTATGAAGCAGTGGTTCAGCAGTGAATGAGTTGTGGATGAGCTGTCGAATTTATAGTGAGAAGAGCGAAATTGTTCACTGGGGAGTAAGAAGTTTCCCTTATATTTTTATACTCTCTTCCTCTCATTCCATACACCCGCTCAATGAACTGTCAAATCGTTCAGCTTTTGTAAACAAAGTGTTAGATTTATTCAGTATCATGTTTTTTACAATTACAATATTTCCACAATTGTTTCACTTTTCCACCATATACATGCACTTTTCACTAATCTCTGCGCGTGCGTAGAGCGTATCCATGTATCTATTTATCCTGTATTCCATGTCTGCTGAACCATCCGCTGTATCGTCATTGCATAGTACGCTGCTAATCGTCGGTTGAAAATGTAAACAGATGCGGTGCACTTTCACGATTTAGAAGTAAATACCTCTCGAGAAATGCTTCCCGATGCTTAAATTTACTTACCGAAATAAGCAACAGCTTAGAATTCACTATTAAACATTATTTCTACACCGATGATGCGTCGTCGAGTTGCTTGCGTCGTACCTTCTATGAAACTGAAAATTTCTAACTGGGGTGCTACATCAGGCGTAACGTAATGAGTTTGACATTAACGATTAATGCCAAACTGCTGCGGCGCTGTCAAAACGTTTACGGCTCGCGCGAGGCGTAAACGCCTGTCAAAGTGTTATTTACAAACAGAGCACAACAGAGATTTGTTTACAAATATAGCACGTGATTTTTTGTGATTTTTTTGAATTTGAAACAAAAGTTTATCTCAATTTCAGTGATAAAATGGAAAACAAAATAGGAAAGAAAGCACCAAACCAAAAACTGGTTAGTATTTTGATTGTGATTGTGTCGTTGTGATGATGATTGTGTCGTTGACGTCGTGTTGTCGTGTCTGCTCTTCCATTATGGTGTTGAGCAGAACGTTGCCGTCTTCTTCCCGACGAAAGAAGATTGGCCGCATCCACCATCTTCGTCGAACTCGTCTCTGCTCATTTTGACGCCTCCGCACATAGTTGGCGACGATGAGCAAATGATGCACCCACTCCGGATCATAGGCAATCGTTTCCATTTCTATAAACAATCAATTTTAAGTCAAATTCACTTTAAAACACTGTTCACTAACTACAGAACAACAGCACCAACCTGTAAAACGCAGCAAGACGAATAGAAAGAAGTTCCACAATCGCAGCAACTGATACTTACAACTGAAACCAAAACCAAAACCAAGTGCTTCTTTCGGCTTCAGCATGAATAATGAAGCATTATTACATATATGATAGATATGAATGGAACCATCACTCGCTCCTACCTGCGCCCATCCTGTGTTTACCCGCAAACCAACCAACGAGCGACTCGGCGTTGGCCTCCCCTTTTTGCGACGAGCTGCACGGCGCCGGCCGGGATTTCCCCGAGGCAAACCTGGAAGCATAAGCTTACTGATTCCTGTACAAAACAATGTATTTTGTATTAGCAGAGAATAAACCAGCATGATTCGAATGCACCAACCATTCTTTTCTTCGTGATCACTCTTACACCTTTTTCACCTTTTTGGCTAGCAATTATCCTGGATGTGCGGTCCTGGTGCCGGACGATTGGCCTTTTTTACTCTGCTCAGTCCCATTTCGCTGGTACAGCAACATAATCTAAAAAAACAGAATAAATTTTTCAGAAATCAACTTACCTCTTCGATTTTTATATCCCTGGGCCAAAAACACGAATGTGAACACGTTTGACATTTCAGTGGACATTTGGCATTTCGTTCTTAAATTTTTGCTGCTACACGAAGCGTAAACGTTTTGACATTATAAATTGATTTTACGCTAGTTTTCACGCTTCGTGTAGCCGCCTAGTAACAGTTTGACGTTGGAGTGCCGAATCGGACCCTCTGTTAGCGGGAAAGAGACAGAAAATACTGCTGGCTATTGCGCTTTCTTTCTGGCCCTTGTCGAGAACCGAATTTGCCGTGAGATGTTTCGTCTCAGTATGGAGAATATGAGTGACTTTTTTCCCAGTGAACAATTTCGCTCTTCTCACTTCAAATTTCACAGCTGATCCACAGCTCATTATCTTCTCATCGGCTACTTCGAAGACTTTTTGCCATATAGCTTTATGTTGGGGAATCGCTGTGAGCAGTGGTTAGGTCCAAGAAGTGAGCAGTCGTTTAAATTCTCTCACCGAGCGGCCCCCTGTCTCTCACCTGTGTGTTCTTTCGCTTTTTTCGTCTTCTTTCTTCCATATTCCCCCTAACCATGAAGCAGTACGTATTTGGTCGGTACATTTCGGTATATCTTCTCTCTCTTTTTTCGGTTCGCGTACATTCTTCACTCCACTAGCGGTTCGTTCACAATTTGGTGCGTAGCTGCCTTCGACGCCTTAGACGCGTTGTAAAATGCATTGCATTGCATTTGCATTCGAATGCTTCGAATCCGGTTTAGTTGGACAGCTGAAACGAGCAAAGCGAAAAATTATTTGGTTGTCACTGAATACTGTCCAATAAACTTACCTGGATTATTTCTATCAGGATCACCCGTGATCGACAGAGAAGCACAAGCACTTGGTACTTCACACTTGGCACTTAGAAAAAACAGAGGCAAAAGTTTCGTCCCGATTCGCCTAAGTCCACAACAAAAGTTAAAGACAGACTGTCGGACCCTCGGAACTTCGGGACTTTGCCCCGATCTCGCTATCTCTGTTATTTCTATTCCTTTTTCTTTCTCTCCAACGTTCGTCTTCCACCTGCAAACTCACGGCGATTTCAAAACTCACGGGGATTTCTTCCGCTCTCTCCCCGGCAACCAACGAACGCGCCTCATGCTCACTTCGTGTGCTGCGAGATCGCCCTCCCCCGGCCTCGTCGCAGGCAGAGGGGCGTTCGATCTCACTCGCCTCAGCCTTCCTCCGTCGCGTCGCAGGCAGAGGGGCAGCCTCGGGCTCTCAAAATTGTTCACTGGGTTGTTCGGATAGTCTTAAAACGGCCATACTGAGAGGGGGCATCTCACGAGTCGAAATCCGCGGCTAGAAAAATGACAAATTGATTTTTTTTTGTTCGGGTTGTCTTTCAACTGGACTCGGTAATGTAACTTTCCTAGCTTTTCTAAAGGCCGGTCCACACACTACGATTTCTGGCTTCGATTTTTAGCTACGATCTGTCAAAGTTATTTATCGTAGCTGTTTATGGAGCGTTCGTCCAGACGCGACGATTTTTTTTAACAACGGATCTACCGTTGTCAGTTTTATGGAAACAGCCATGGAAGCAACACTGTGTTGGTTTGCCTTAGCATTTTGTTTTTCGGTTAAAAAGCGAAAAAGAACGTGCCAAGAGGTTACAGTGTCGAGGAAATGGCTTTTAAATGGCATCCTATGCCTCCGCCTTTTTATTGCGATCACTATATATTTTATTTTTTAGTTTTCAAAGACATGGCAGACTTTCGTAAATTTTTATAAATTCAATTAAACACTTTCGCGAACGTTGACGAAGCGTCCAAACTATAAATAAGAGACCAAAACAAAACATCAACATGTCCAACCGACAAACTGACACTTGTTTGAAATTTGTTTACAAATTGATGCTCGTTTATTCAGATTTGTAGATCTGCGTCAGTGACATTAATGACGTCTCCGGAGACGTCACTTACGCCGATTATCGTATCGTTATCGTAGCGTGTGGACCGGTCTTAAGATTCGCCCGAACTTCTACTTCTTGTGATCCATATAGTTAAGGGCAGCAACTCCCCCACGGGAATAGTTCGAACGTTGTGATCAGTAGCAGTAGCACTGGCTAACTCTTTCATTGTTAGTGGTAGTGTTTTTCATAGTGGCTTTTAGTGGCGCTTCCATGTAGACTGGCTGCGCATTCTCTTTCAATCGCAGTTTTGCTACCAGCCCGTTAAATTTGCCTATGGCCTCGGCACACACATCATCGTATTTTTGTAGCAAATTTTTAACCGATGTGTTGCCATCTGTATTCGTAACATCCACTGTGTGTATTTCATGAAATTGGTTCATATCAAGTCGTAGCGCCGTGATCCACTTTCTACCTAGTAACGGGTGCTTACGGTTCTCAGCTACGTGCAATGGTAATCGGTATGCGTCACTATTAACCGTAATTGCACATTTACCTCGCAGTTTGACAGGGTTTCCGCTGTAACTTAGCAGCGTCAAACCTGCTGCATTCAATTTTAAAGACGGCAGTGTCTTTTAAAAGTCCTCCAGACTTATAATCGCAACCGGGGCACCGGTATCAACTTCAAACTTAATGCATTTGCCATTCACAGAGATATCCGCCCAGAATTTCCCTATTCGGCTCTCTGTATTGTACAGACCGCAAATTTCGTCATGGTCATTTTTATCCTCCACGCTGTGGACGGCGTTGTATTTGTTTGCAATGGGCGCACCTTGCTTCTTCAAGCATACTTTACTTATGTGTCCCGTCTTTTTGCAGGAATGGCAAACTGTATTGACGTGCGCACACTTGCTCGCCAAGTGTTGTGTATTACCGCACCGGTAACACGCAGTTGTGCTTGTATTCGTACTCTCCTTTTCTCGTCGATCAGTATGCATTGGTTTCTGGCCTTTTGTACTTTTATTGGCTTGGCGTAGCAACCAAATTTCATTCTTCTCTTGGCCCTGATTGTCGTCACCCCCTCGCGCTGACATTTCCATAGCCACAGCGAGGTCATGCGCCTTATCCGTTGTAAGGTCACGCATTTCACGCAATCTAGCTTGGATTCCACGATTTTTCAGGCCAAAGACAAATTGGTTTCGTAGAGCAGTATTTAAATAGTCCAATAGTCCACTAGTCCAATGTAATGAAGCAGCATAAGTGATTTTCTGTCCTCCGGAACAGAAAACAGCGCGAACGCGCCTTCTAGACGCTCAACACATCGCGTCCATTTTTTTCGATGACGATCGAAATGGGCGTATGTATGACCGGGGCAGCACGTTGCCCAGCCGCAGTATTCGCATTGGATGTGTCAAGCATTCTCGTCCCCACCCAGCGGGCAAAATCGCATGGTCGCACGACACTTTTCGGCTTAGATTGGGCTTGGATTCAATGAATTCAAGCCCAATCTAAGCCGAAAAGTGTAACGTCGCAGCGTGACTTTTTGGCATGTCGCGTGTGACTTTTATCTTCTTTTTCTATTTTTCTTTCGTTGTAACTCCAGAAATCCCAACATCTGGAGTACATTATCCCAGTGCGAAAAAATATTCAACTCGCCCTCGCAAATACTATATTAACTGTTTTATTCAATTTAATTACACGAATACACAATTCCGTTCTTACTTTTACTACCGTAACGTACGATCACTGCGATCCCTCGTTGGTGCTGCTGCCGATGTAAGTGTTTCGCCGGTTCTTCCGCTAGAGTTCTTCGGTCGCTCCGCTGCTACAAACTGAAAAAAACAAAAAAATATCAATTTATGATAATATATGTATGCGTTTTTCACAAATATGTGCATGTTTCTGCAAATATGTGAAAAACACCGAAAAACTTACCTTTTTGCACTAGCACATTTGTCCGTACTTCCAGCTGTGTTCGAACCAAAACAAACTAAGCTGTCAAAATTTATTCAGTCACAACAGCTGAATCACAGTAGATTTTGAGGCGATTACGATGACCAAAATAATCATTCAAAAAGCGTTTCTGCTTTTGTGTTTTCTTCTCAAATCAGTAATAAAAGGTCTATTATATTTAGCAATGATCACAGTTAAGACTAAGTTATATCGAAAAAGAGCGTTAAGGTGACCAAATTACAAAAAAAGAACTCACAAAGTTTAGACATTTTGTTTGACCACCTCGATGGGGACCGAGCGTTGCATGTGCAACTTTCGCTAAAATCGTCAAAGTCCTGATGTTGCAGTCAAATATCGACAAACACCCAGGAGAGGGAGAACGAAAATCTTCTCGCTCACGTGGAAAAAGGATGGCGGTTGATACAAGTCGATGAAGTTGCGAGACACAACGAGTCCGGACTCGATTGTGGACCTCAGGGGGGGTGAGGCAAGAAGAAACAGGGAGAAATGGGAAAAAGTCGCGCGATTTTGCCCGCTGGGCAGCAGGAAAAATGCAACCTCTGCATTAAAGAAGTGTCGCGTCTGTATAGACGTCTGTATTGGAAATTATGCAGAAGCGTGACCTTGCCCCGCGCTGCAACGCTTCCTTATAAAGAACGCTTTAGCGATGTGTGTGCGTGTGTGTGTTAGCCCTATTCATTCCGTACCCTACCCTTTCATACTGCCCGTAATATATTCAAACCTCCCGTTTCGGATCTAAATACGCATTACACTGAGTTAAAATTTTAACACCTTTATTTATTATTTATTAAAATAACACGATAACAACACCACTATACATACATACACCGTTCTCCAGCGTCCTACGGCACCGCAGCCTCATGCAGCACTGATTTACTGATGAAGACCCGTCGTAAGGTGCGGTCAGCCGTTGTCACCTGAAAGTGAAATAAAGAATCAACATTCTTTACCATTGATCGAGCGATGGGTTTATGATACTTATCAAGCTGTGTAGAAACGACTTCGGCAGCTGCAACAAGTAAAAGAAACAGATTAATATATGAAAACTACGCATTTCTACGTGAACATAACAAGCGATCTTTGATCAATCTGATCGCCAACAACACTTGAAATACTTACCAGATTCTTCCGACGAAACATTCTGCAGTCATTTGGCGAATTGTAAGCTTAAAAATAACACGAAATTAGTAAAAACTACGCTTTACAAGTACTTACGTGCGCACCAGCTTGCTTTAGAACTTTGCGATCAAATCAATCTGCGAACTGTCAGTTGGTGAACGGGGAACGCACACACATATACCGCGCATTTACACGAGGACACGCATGCACCAAAAGGAAAAAAGAGTGCGAAGAGCGAGGAAGGACTCGAAGAGTGCGCAGAGCGAGAAAGGAAAAAAACATGTTCACAGGAGCGAAAGAAACGACACCACCCGGTATCGCGCTACGCTTGCGACAGCGTGAGTTTGTGGGCTCGAGGGGGTAGGAACGGGGAAAAATATCGCGCGACCGACGAATTTTTGAAACGCTTTGTCCGCGGGGGAGTTTGTGGACTCGAGGCGGTAGGAAACGGGGAAAAATATCGCGCGACCGACGAATTTTTGAAACGCTTTGCCCGCTGGGTCACCAGCTGTTGTCGCCATCCGACTGACAGCTGGGCTGTCTTTTCACTTTTGACAGTCATGGCTTCGTTGTCAATGATCCACGACAGTGCTGAATCCTGTTTAATGCAAATATCTTCATCTCCAAAAAGTTCCTTGGCTCAAGGCAGCAAATGGCTTCTTATAACGTTTTACAAGTTCTACTGCTTGTTGATTTTCACGACCCGATCAATGAATAACAGTGGTAGTTTGCCTTTTGCTTATATTGCTCCCCAAACCATCACAGATGATGCATTTTGGTACCTGTAGACCCCAATTTTATTCCATCTCTACCTCTCTTTTATCTTATTATCACCTCTTTTTTCTTAGCTGGTTTATCACGAAGACTTTCACCATAGACGCGATCATTTTTTTGTTCAAAGTTGCCTCCAGAGTGAACAATTTTTGATCCGAAAAAATTATGTTGTGAGCAGCGTACGTCCTCATTAGCATCCGATGACATGACAACCCTGTCGGCAATATTTTTGAGAGATAATCCATGAATTCTCTGCTTCTTAAAAGGTCTGAATCCAAGATCATTTTCGATTATGTTTTGCGTGAAGGTGTGACTCATTTTCATATCCCGTGCCATTTGTCTTCTCGAGCGGACCGAATTTCGTCGAATAAGCTCCTTCACTGCTTTGATTACCGCTGAAGTCCGTACAGCCCGATTTTCCCTCGGTTTCTTTTTGCAGAAAACTGTACCAGTTTCCTTGAAATGTTTGATGGTCCCGTACACGAATCATCTGGTCAAGTTCAGATTTGACAGCTTCCTCTTCATCTGAATGTTTATGAGGTTTTGAAGATGCAAGATCTTGATTTGTCTTCTCTATCTTCTTCTTCTTCTTCTTCTTCTTCTTCTCTATATATAAAAATGGATTTTGGTATGTCGCGGTGGTGTCCGCAGCGAGCAGCGCACGAAGCTTGCTCGCTGCGCCTAACGCGACCCGAGGTCGACCCGAGGCGCGTTCGAGCGAGAGGGCATAGCGAGGCCTTCCAGTCGGTGAAAAAGAGATCACAATCGTCGATCGTGCCTATCGTGAAAGCAGTGTTGGAGGAGGAGGAGGAGGAGGAGGAGGACGAGGACGAGGACGAGGACGATGACGAGGACGAGGACGAGGACGAGGACGAGGACGAGGACGAGGACGAGGACGAGGACGAGGACGAGGACGAGGACGAGGACGAGGACGAGGAGGAGAAGGAGGAGGAGGAGGAGGAGGAGGAGGAGGAGGAGGAGGAGGAGGAGGAGTAGGAAGAACGGTGGAGACGGTGGGTCAATGAGCGCGAGTGAGAGCGCGACATCG
>NW_026684287.1:0-6534 GCF_943735745.2 Anopheles bellator | reverse complement strand
CTGAAATGGTGGCCGGGTTATCTTGAAAAGCTATCCTTGCTTTGCCTGTTACTTTTGTCTTTATAAATTTAATGGCTGTAGCCATTTGATTTTGTGGTAGTTTTTTTTTGTATTTTGCAAGTAGGGTAATGCATTTACGCACGCCGTGTGGGACTCACCCTCGCTGCCGAGGTCCTACCCACCAAAACCCTCCTTGATTCTCCATCCTACCCCTTCCGGGGTTTGTGGTAGTAGGTCTTCTAGAAGGTTAAGTCCATCCAAAAAAGCTTCTAAATTTTCGGTCGAACCATCGTACGGACTTAGTATGGCCGTTGCCGTTTTTATACCAAATGAGCTGTGCCCACTAGGGCCGGCTTCTGTTGTCATCTTTGTATCTGTCTCGCATTTTTTCTCAATTGTTCGGATGGCCGCTATGGTCTCATCTGCGTAGTATGTGACTGCAGCGGGCGATACATTCGTTGCTTTCTTTAACAGATCCTCAATTCTTAGCCATATCTGTTCGGCTTCTAAAAGTAATTCTTCCATTCTTGTTTTGTCTGTTGTTTTACTATTTTGTTCGGCTATGTTTTTAATAATTTGTAAATTAAATGATAGGGCTTCTCTATCTGTCATAGCTCTTTTTTGTTTTTCGTATTTGGTTCATGGTGGAGATTACTAATTACCAATTACTTGGATTTCACTTAGCTTTGTTGTTTTTTAGATGTTCCTTTTGTTTTTACTTGTCGTTTCGTCTGCTTAAGCCGGTTGGCCAGTGCTGCTGCATTGTTGTTTTCCTCCGTATCTTCGATGTCTCCTTAAACTCTCTCCGATCCGAAGGTGTCATTCCCGGTAAACTGACTAAGATCACCACACAGATGCTGTTCCTATGTTGCACACACTAGTCACGACGTTCTCAAAGGGTAAGCGCTTCTGTATATCCTCCGGCGGCTCTCTAATGAACTGTTTCATTGAAACTGCTTCGACGTACAGGGTTGAGTCCTCAAAGTTAGGAACCTCACGCTGTAGCATTCTTCCACCTTTTTACTTTCGTTTTCGTTTTTGTTTTTTTTTCGTATTCGTTTTTTTTCTTCTCTTTTGTCTTTGTGTTGGCGTGTATCTCACTTATTATTTCTCGTCGCCGGCCATGGACGAATGACACACAGGTTTAATGTTTGGTGTCTATTCTGTGACTGTCCTTTATTCATTTTTGGGTTTATATTTATACCTTTATGAGGCCCTGGCGTACTCCACGAGAAGCACCCCCTCACAAGTTTATAAAAGGGTTAGGTACAGGACTATGTTGCTTAATCTATAGACCGCTGTCGACCGAACATGGTCGATCGGGCAACTGATGTACAGTAGCGACTCTCTTCCTTGGCATTGTTGCATCGCATGCCGTAGCGACAGTGGCAGTTAGCGCTTCCGCGCTAAGAGTTTCGCCGTGATCCTCTCTCTTCGGAGATTCTGCGAACAGGCTCCTATCGAAGAATACAGTTTTCCACGACCTATCCGGTTTTCGGCATTGGATTGTTGTTCGGATTCCACCTTTGGATTGCAAAACTGAGTAGCGTACGTAGAAGTGGTCACTGTGGATATACTCATCGGTAGCTCTCCACTGCATCCCACTTAGAAGTTCTGGGCTACAAAAAGTTATATCGATCACTGATTCACGTCCATTCTTACTAAAAGTTCTTGTATTGCCTTGATTGGCTAGAACAACGTCCAACCGAGCAAACGATTCTAGCAGAAGATCCCCTCGCTCTTTCGTAATCCTGCTACCCCAAGCCGTGGCCTATGCGTTGAAATCGCCCCCTACTACAACCGGGCGTTTTGTCGAGAGGACGTCCACCATTTCTTCGAGCATCCTATCATATTTGGTTGTATGCCATCTAGGAGGTGCGTAGCATGCGCACACAAACACACCACCGATCTTGACAACTACAAAGCCGTCGTGAGAGTCGTCTACCACCTCCTGGATTGGACAGCTCTCCCTTACCACTATAGCAGCCAATTTATCTGTGTCGCAAGCCCAGTTCCCATCTACCGCAGGGATTTTGTATGGCTCAGACACCATTTCCACATCCACCCCTGTTTCTGCCATCCGCTGTAACAGTAGATCCTGCGCCACCTCACAGTGGTTCATGTTTATTTGTATTACTTGCATCCCCTTTTAATCGCAGCAAAGCGCGAACCCCCTGGAGCATGTTTCCAATCCTGGTCCGGAGGGCACAAAGCACAGTTAGGCTCGTTTGTGCAATCCTTCACTGTGTGCCCGACCTCGCTACATCCTCGACACGTGTTTGAGCAATCCACGCCCTTACAGTTGGCCCTTTGGTTACCCGTCTTCCAGCACTTCTCATCAGCCCTTAGGGTGCAGTCGTTCCAGCCGATCCTTACCAAGCCCACGCTTAGTAGCCTCTGCGTGTCTCCCTCCGGCAGTACAATTTCCCCCATCACCGCGTTCCGGTGGAAGCGCCTTAGCCTTACGGTAGGTTCCCCTTTTAGCTGAAATTCACGGCACAAAGTTTTGGTCAGCTCTGTGACCGTGGTACCTTCGTAGAATCCCCAACATTGGATTGTCCTTTTTGGGGACAAGGCTATGATGGCAGCCTTTTCTCCCAACACCTCCTGAACCAGGTCTTTATTATCAGAGCTTCTAGCCACCCCACGATGCTGCAGAAGCACACTACCATTAATGGCATGGGTTACGCGCCTCACCTTCCCCAGCTCAATCAGCTTTGACTCGCTGGCCAGTGAGGCAACGATTTCCCCCTTATCCTCATCTTCCATCACTTTGAGTGTCTAGGGCGTCATATTTGCGCCACGCCCGCTCTGGGACTTCATTGGGCTTAGGCTTTGGGCTAGCAGGTTTCCGCCTGCGCCTACTCCCAGTCACCAAGGTGAAACCTTCCGCGTCCACCGTGGCAGCTTTCGCGCTTGGCGCCTGGTCCCGGGGCTCCCGTTTGGTTGGCGCCTCACTAACCTCGCCAGGGGAGCTTCGCAGCCGCTTCTCCGTAGCAGGTACAGACGGGGTAAGTCCAGCACGCACTACCTCCGCGCACGAGGGCTTGCCTGGTTGAACCGCCCGTGTCGCTTTCAGGCGTAAGGAGCTGGACTCCGTCTGGCACCCCCTCTCCATCACTCTCGACGATTCGTACGCTGTCTGGCACCCCACAGTCCTCACTTCTGGGGACTTGCTCCCTGCTGTCAGTGCTGCAGTCAGCGACTCCCTCAGAGACAAGCGCTCTTTTTCGGCTGCCCTAATGTCGCCGAGCAGCTAAACAGCTAACTCCCGCACCTTGAGGCCATCCCCACTCTTGCGGTCCCTTACCAGAGCGATAATCTGGTCCACTCTTTTTTCGGGCGCTTTTAGGTTGCCCGCCTCCGCTAGTGTAACTCCCCCTCTGCTTAGCGTTTTGGGGGTACCTGCCTCCGTCGGCCGACATTCCACCTCCGCTTCCGCCTTATTTTTCGGAGAATGCGCGACAATTTTGCTTCTTGCTAAAATTTCCGCCGTCTCCAGCGCTTCATCTCCCTTGGCGCTCATCTCCCAAGCTAGCAAGTGATATTACTATTGCTAGCAGTGTAATGTGTTATATGGATAACTTAACCGGCGTTCGCCGAGTCCTAGTACTGAGTGTACTAGTGTCAGCCGCTTGCAGTATCACACACACCAGCACACAACCTGTTTCCCACAACCTACGGTTCCCTGCGATGACTCAACGGATTTTGCACAGTGCTTCATCTGAAGATTGCAGTGCATTTAATTGTTTTTAATGCCTCCGCTATTTCGTCACTAGCACGCGCTGCGCACACCGTTCCCACAAGCTGTGGTTTCGTATTCGCACGGAATCACCACTAACAACCACCCGAACTACCCTTCAGAAGTAGGAGCACCCAGTGAACAATTTCGCTCCTCTCACTTCAAATTCCACAGTTCATCAACAAACTCATACACTGCTGAACAACTGCTTCATACATTTAATCCGTATGAAGCTTGCATGGAGGAATGGCAGTGATCCGTCGATAGGTTCATGGAGTGAGCAGTGGATTGAATTCTCTCACCAAACGGCCCCTTGTCTCTCACCTGTGTGTCCCCTCGCTTTCTTCGTTTTCTTTCTCCCATATTCCCCCCTAGCCAAAATGAAACAGTTTGTATTTGCTCGGTATATTTCGGTATATTTTCTCTCTCTTTTTTGGGTTCGCTCTTCACTCTTCACTAGCGGTCGTCGTAGTAATTTGGTGCTTAGCTGCTTGTTGGTGACGCCTTAGACACGTTGTAAAATGTTTTGCATTGAAATCCTACGCATCCCAGTTTAGTTGGACATCTGAAACGAGCAAAGCGAAAACATTTCAACATTATTTGATTGTCACTGAACGCTGACCAATAAACTTACCTGGATTATTACTATCAGGATCACACATGATCGAAAGAAAAGCACTAGCCAAAAAAGCTCGCCCATAGCGCCGTTCCTCTCCAGGTAATTCAAACCCACAAGCTGACGCGTGAAAGCCACAGGGATTTCTTCCGCTCTTTCCCCGGCAACAAACGAACGCGCCCTCATGCTCACTTCGTTCGCTGCGAGTTCGGCCTTCCGGCCTCGTCGCAGGCAGAGGGGCGTTCGATCTCACTCGTCTCAGCCTTCCTCCGCCGCGTCGCAGGCAGAGGGGCAGCCTCGGGCTCTCAAAATTGTTCACTGGGTGCTGCATTCACACCAAACTCACCTCCCAACGTCAAAACATAATGAACAACCTAGTATATATAATTATGAGTCCAAGTAAAGAACTAACTTTATTTCTTATTTTCTACCGTGCTTAAAACGATTTCTTACTTCTACCTCGAATCAAAGCTGACCTATTGGGGGACCTGGTCTGTTTTGTCGCTGTTTGCCTGCACTAGTGAACAATTGTTGACACAGCGAATTGGCCGTTGGCTGCTGCACTGCTATCGTGGGAACAGGTTGAGGTCTCGATCGCATCGTTAAAGCTGATGGGGCTCGTGGCACGTGTCCAGGTTTCTCGGACGAGTCGTAGGTTCAGGCGTGTAACTCCTCCGGGGGTGAAATAAAGCGTGTCCTCATGCGTTGTCGTCGTCTTCTTTGCGATGGCTTCGGGATTCGTTTCGCGTCCGTCGTTTTTCTTAGTAATTCCGTTTAATACTGCTATGATCATGTGGCTTAGGTAGATGTAGGCAAATATTATAGCAGCTATAGATACCATTGCGGACAGTCCCATTCCAGTTAATGGTCTCCATTTCCAAACAATATTTTTCTATTGTTGTAGGTAGATGTGCTCGATGTGCTTGCAATTCGTTGTTGTTATGCTGTCCAAAATCGTCAAAGGGTTTTCTATAACTCTCCGATGGATCGCGGTGTTGAAAATTGACCCGAATTTTGAAGGGCTTTTTGTGTGAATTTCTTTTGATGGGAAATTTTTGTTGTCAAAGTTGATGGTGCAGTTGGAAAATGCAACTAGGTCCCTGTTAATGTTATATCGTTCGGTCCACAATGTGAGCTCATGGGGTGATCGTATGCGTTTTCGATAAGTAATAGATTATCAGCGATCAGTTTGGTGGTGGTTGCGTATTCAGGTACTACATTACAATTGCTTTCTTTTCCCATTATGAGCGGAGTAATGCAATCATCATTAAATTCTATTGTATATGAGTATTTTTGGACGTATTCTTCTGGGTGACTGGTTGTGTAAAACTTCCTTTTGTGTTTCAAAAGATGTCGTGGGTAATCTTTGATCAGGGAGTTATTGTGATTGAGTGCAAAGATTTGGATTATTTTTGACTCGTTAATTTGCAGCTCGGGAATTTTTAGGCTGTATAGCAGTGTCCCGTGGTTTACTGGTATTTTTGGTGTGACGTAAGTTATAGCTTCTTCTGGGATATCTATTCTGATTCCTTGATCTTCTAGTATTTATTTTACTAACAAGGTTTCGTTTTGCGATAACAGTTTGTTGCTTGTTATGGATGCTTTAGACAACAATATCGCTTCTTGTATGTCTTCCAATATCTCATTGATGGTATCTAACACATCGCTCAATAAGTCCGTAGGGTAGCTTATAAAACAACAACATTTTGATATAATTTGTATTTATTCATCAACATAGTCTCCTTTTAAGGCGATACAGTCAGTCCAACGCTTCTTTAACTTTTCGATACTATGTTTGTAGAACGATTTATCTTTCCCTTCAAAATATGCCTCAGTTTCGGCGATGAGCTCCTCATTCGATCCAAATCTCTTTCCCTGGAGCATCCTTTTGAGATCCGAGAACAGCCAATAATCGCTGGGGGCCAAATCTGGCGAGTATGGTGTATGGGGCAACAATTCGAAGTGCAATTCATTCATTTTCACCATCGTTTTCATTGACTTGTGACACGGTGCATTGTCTTGATGAAAGAGAATTTTTTTCTTCTTCATGTGCGGTCGTTTTGCGTCGATTTCAGCCTTCAATCGTTTCAACAATGCCATGTAATATTCGCTGTTGATTGTTTTACCTCTGTTGCGTCAGCAACTAGCACAATTCAAATTCACAGTTTATTTTACA
>NW_026684286.1:2786-17409 GCF_943735745.2 Anopheles bellator | reverse complement strand
ATAAATAAATAAATAAATAAATAAATAAATAAATAAATAAATAAATACATTTTGCAATTATTTTTGTTTCAAATGTCATGACGGCGCCAACTTCCATGCGTTAACCGTAGTGCCATGCTGCCAGCCGTGCAGACCTCCAGGGGGTTGAAATAACTGAACGTAAAGTATCTCAAACGTCCAATTGCATTAATGTAACTTGTGAATTGCACCGAATTAAATAAAATATACGTACTGAAAGGCCGCTATAATTCGGATAACTCTAAACTAATCCAACTCTACTTATAACGAACCAATTGACCATTTCAATTAAATTAAATGAAACTCAATTAGTCGCAATTAGTTCAACTATGCAATGACGCATCTCGCAAGATATAATGGAGTGGGAATAGCGCAAATATCATGCTGTAAATCACAGCAAATCAGACGAAAGCAGAAAAATATATCGATAATCTATACAATAATCCGAATAAATTATAAAAAACGTCATTTGAAAATTTTATAGAAAGAACTAAAACTAGTAACGGTAAAGGGCAAATTGACCTGGATCACACGTATGTTAGCATATTATATAAGAAATAGCAAAATTAAACAAAATAACAATGGAATTTTAAAATACAGAGGAACAGTACAGGGTCGGGCAGGGTAACTCCACACTTTGAACAATAAGATATTTTAAACCAATCATGATATTATATAGACTGTATGTGACCAAAAGTATTTGCTTTTCAGTTGACTGATACAAAAATGTATAAAATAGAGTTCAATAATAAGATTAGGAATATATTGCCTTTAGTTCTAAATCACAACAAGCTTGTGCGTATCAGCTTAGCAGACTAAACGTGTGTAATATAGCGTATCTGATTTATCGTAGCATAAAACGTTATAATAGTACTGGAAATATCGTTAAGTGGACGAAAGTCATATGCAGTATCACCTATAAGGGAAAACAGGGCTTAAAGAAAATCCTTCGTTTAAAACAAATTACCAAAAAAATTAATATACAACTTAAATATTTCACGCATACTTTCCAGTTAAATAACATAAGGCGTGGCTCTTAGCTACAGCTACAAGTTCTCAAAAGCTCACGATGTAACACCACTTCAAACGATTTTAGTAAGACTTTAAAGGGCAAAGCAATTGTTGCGTTTGTGCGAAAGTGATTATTTCACGAACATTGTGTTATATGATAGGAAATATGTCAATAGTTCAGCTATTCTTCAACTCCAAAAGTCATTATGTATACTTGTTCGCTTCCTATCGCAAATATGAAAATTTGAGTAGTTGATGACAACCTGAAGTAATTTTCCGTCACAAGTAACAGTTTAGTAAAAATATTTGCAGTAAATTGACTGCGTATGGCTCTCCAATCGTGTTCATCAAAGTTTATGAGGTTATTACAGAGAAAATGTGAGTAAGTGCCTTGAAATGAATGTGGAGTCATGAAAGCTAACGCCTTATGAAGGCCTAGGAGTCATGAACACGTATACATTTTGGTAGTAGGCTGAGGGTGTTATTTGACCACGTCTTCTTATTTTATCAAGAACGTGTAATAGACCACGTGCCAAAATTCATTCTGCATTCATTCATATAATGATTCATCATTTCTAAATATTCTTATAGCGTTCCGCAAGATAACATTCATGAAGGGTTAAACTTGTTAACCGTTTAAAGGCTAAAGATAAAGCGAAAGGAGGATACATCGAATAAAAGTAAAGTAGTTGTCTTACCGTTGATAGTTTTTGCACAGTATTATTTTTAGAATAAACGAAAAAATATTGATGTCTTTTGTTTGTTGCAATTGTCTTGCATAGCCCTAAAGTTTTTTTCGGAAATCTCTCGTAGTTTGGCCATCTTATAAAAGACACAAGTTTCCTGGACTTCATTTTTTACGAATGGCCACTGTTACTTTAAACTTGTAACGAATTTCAGAGCATGCATTGTTTGTTGACGTCAAATGGCTCTTGGACCTTTTTAACTGACAGTACAGCATAAGGTTCCTTTGGCTTTTTCATTCGCACAATTCCAAAAATTCTTTAAATTATTGAAAAGTGTAAAAATTAACATTTAAATATTTTATTATTATTAAGCAACAACCCCTGAGCGGTCTTAGCTTGCACCATAGACAATTTTAATTCTCTGTTGCTCTCTGTAACGAATCGTTTTTACAGGAGGGGTTGTTGATCCCGCGTCATCCCCCTGTCACGCCGGTATCGAGAATCGAAATTATTTCCCCTATTATGAAACTCGAACACTCGACTTCTCGAACTCGAATGTCGAACTCGAGTGCCGGGATCGCGGTTTTCGATTCGAGAAGCTCCGCAGCTAAAAGCTTAAACATGAAAAAAGTCAAAGCTCTTTGAGTACGCACTGTAATTCTGGTGCATTTTGTAAACATTGTACACACAGATACACATACACAGATAGCAGTTCAGATGTGCGTGCGATTCTTGCTGTTATATAATATTAGCAGATCCGGTGAACTATGTTCCGTCCCAAAGGCAATTTCGGATTTTATCTAGTTTATTTTTTTATAAGGATTAGGATAAATTAACAAAATCTTGAATTGTAACGATTATTTAATAGGCTCTTTTAGGTTTTCTTTTTTCTTCAGTTAAGCACCTTGTGATACATTTAATTTTTTGTTCTATTATCAGGTGAAAGAACAAACAAACGATCATCATCTAACCCGTGAACACGCCACATATAATTTACCATGGGGAAGCATTGATTTTCCAAACTCAGACCACAAACTTTCAAGGATTGGCCTTGTGATCACATTGATCATCAATTTTCTTACCATCAAACGTTTACCGTTGCACAGTTTTGGTTGGATTATGTTTCGAAGCATGATTACTTCAGAGCCAACCTTTCAGGCCAGGAAACACCGCAAGCTGAAAGTTGCTGGAAGTGAATTCACGAATTCGGACCTTTCACACCGGTTGCAAACGGGTGCGAAAGGCAACAGAAAATTGTTTCGCCCTATCGTTCGGGTGAAAAACATTAGACATCTTGGGTAGTTGAAAACTAATCGAAGACTACTCAATTGAGATTTTTTTGTATGCAAAATAATTTTAACTTAATTAATACTTGTAATACGTACAAACACAAATTCACCATAAAACTATTTGAATTCTCGACCCAAAACTCAATGTCTTCAACTTGCGTATATAAACACAACTAATCTGTCAAGAGAAACAATGTTTTGCGGCGAAATTTAAAGAATGCTTTGTTGTTATTGTGACTGATTGGCAAAATCTCTTAAATCAGTTGAATCGTTGAGTCGCTTACGTCTTTGGTCTTACATCTTACATCGTTGTCGTACGTTTGTGTCAATATGATAAATGAAATGGATGAAGAGGCAGTGCTCACTCATACCACTGTTACCAAACAACAGCAGATCTACCGAAGCTACGATGCAAATCCGTGAGGACTGTGCCAATTTTTTTTCCCACAATGTACGAAACGTTGCAAACATTGCATGGCAGTAAAACTGAGCCTAACAATGAAGCCTAAAGCCCTTTATTTATAACGATGATGAACATGTTTATGGACGCCTAAACTTACTTGAACTAACTACTGCTAACTCGCGTCTTATGGGCGGTCCAGACGTTCCAATTCAATAGCGATATCTGAGTAAATGACGTTGCTCGGAGATGTCATTAATGTCACTTACGCAGATCTACAAATCTGAACAAACGAGCATCAATTTGTGAACAAATTCAAACAAGTGCAAGTTTGTCGGTTGACTTGTTGATGTTTTGTTTTGTAAGTAGAATAAGAGACATTTATATTTTGGACGCTTCGTCAACGTTCGCGAAAGTGTTTAACTGAATTTATAAAAATTTACGAAAGTCTGCCATGTCTCTGGCAACTAAAAAATAAAAAATATAGTGATCGCAATAAAAAGGCGAAGGCATACGATGCCATTTAAAAGCTATTTCCTCGACACTGTAACCTCTTCGCATGTTCTTTTTTCGCTTTTTAACCGAAAACCACAATGCTAAGGCAAACCAACACAGTGTTGCTTCCATGGCTGTTTCCAACATGTCCAACCGACAAACTTGCACTTGTTTGAATTTGTTCACAAATTGATGCTCGTTTGTTCAGATTTGTAGATCTGCGTAAGTGACATTAATGACATCTCCGAGAAACGTCATTTACTCAGATATCGCTGTCGAATTGGAACGTCTGGACCGCCCATTACAGAAATGTTTGCTCTACCAAGTTGCTCCAGGTAATAATAACTCGCGTTGGTTTGTACAAGTCATCGTACTGTTAAAACGATCCAAATTTGAGGATCCAACTGTTACTGGAAGGTCACACGAAGCGTAAAAACTAGCGTAAAATTAATTTGTAATAACAAACTGTTTACGCCTCGGCCAAAACATATACGTTTTGACAGAAGCGCAGCAGTTTGGCATTAATCTGTAATGTCAAAAATATTACGTTACGCACCGTCTGGCCCCGCAGTTACTTCAATCATTCATTGGTTCGAAATACTGTTTCTGAAAATAGGTGGCAATGTTCACGAGGTTACTCAAGCTAAGCAATCGATCCTTATATTATCATCCCGGGATGCCTTATAATTAAAATAATAATTCAAATAAATTGTATATAAGTGTTTTACATTTAATGTCATTTTATACCAGTCTACAACAGAATTACTTTTTTTTAAACTAACGTCAATTTTAATTTCGTGAAACAAAACAAAACAGAAACAAACTGTCCTCATTCTGTCAAACAATTTCGCCTCACCTACCCAACCACCAAGAATACGATGCTTGGCCAAAGTTTCTGAGCGACACCAAAGTAGAGTTGTGTTTTTACAAATTTGCCTTTGGCGTGCGAAATTGATGTCGCCAATGCCGACAACCGGTGTGAAGGGCTTCACAGAAAGTCGTAGAAGACAAAGTGAATTTGCCTTTCCGTAACGTGCCAAAATTTAGGGCAAAAATTTCAGCTTGCGGTGTGTGGCGGGCTTTAGGCGTAAATTGTGCTTGTTTAAGGGACCTATTATGATTCTCAAACTCGTTTACGGAAATCACTCAAACGATCATCTGAGTTCATTTTGCTATCGCGGCAGTTGTCGTTTCCGTAACGGGAAGGATGAACTTTCCGTAACGGGAGCTTTCAACTGGATGAACTTTTTACTCGATCAAACGACTACTCACCGCATTATGGTTTTGAAACGGGTACTCGAATTTGACAAACCGGTTTCCGTGAACTTTTCGTTACGAAAAGAGCCATTCTGTTAGGATGTATTTGATTTTATTAATTAGTTTGTATTGTTTATGCTCCGCAGGGATAGCTAGGTAGGCCGAAAAGATACTGGTGGGTTTTTTCATTCATGTAGTAGCTAATTAGCTCGGAAACGTTCGGCTAAGTGTTTTGTATTTTCTTGTGGTTACCGCAGTCCCAAATAGGCCGGAAAGCAGTTGCTACAGCAGTTGCAAATAGGGCGAAGAGATACGGGTAAGTTTGTTTCTGTTTCGGAAAGTAATGTCAAAAACATTTCCCTTGAGATGCGAAAATTTTTCTTGAACCTGCAACATGAAAGAAAAATCGATTGATCATTTTTGGTTTCGAGCACACTTACTCTGGTGATGAAAAATTCAGTGGGTCGGATTTACATCGCAATATTTTGTGATGAATCGTTACATTTTCAGTTTCTTCGCTATCACTGTTGCTATCGAAAACGTAATAAGCGGAAATCAACTTAAAATTTCAGAAATATAAAGGCTCGTCCAAACGTGGCGATTTGCAATGCAATATCGCTTGAAGTGACAGCTCCGGAGACGTTTTAAATGTCACTGCCGCGGGTGGAAATCTGAAGACTCGGCATGCAATTTGTGAACAAATTTCAAAACAGGGTCAGTTTGTCGGTTGACTTGTTGATGTTTTGTTTTGCCCTCTTATTTATATTTTGGACGCTTCGTCAACGTTCGCGAAAGTGTGTAACTGAATTTATAAAAATTTACGAAAGTCTGCCATGTCTTTGGCAACTAAAAAATAAAAAATATAGTGATCGGAATAAAAAGGCGGAGGCATACGATGCCATTTAAAAGCAATTTCCTCGACACTGTAACCTCTTCGCACGTTCTTTTTTCGCTTTTTAACCGAATAGCACAATGGTAAGGCAAACCAACACAGTGTTGCTTCCATGGCTGATTCCAACATGTCCAACCGACAAACTGGCACTTGTTTGAAATTTGTTCACAAATTGCATGTCGAGTCTTCAGATTTCCACCCGCGGCAGTGACATTTATGACGTCTCCGGAGCTGTCACTTCAAGCGACATTGCATTGCAAATCGCCACGTTTGGACGAGCCTTAATAGCAAGAATCGTACGCACATCTGAACTGCTATCTGTGTATGTGTATCTGTGAGTGCAATGTTTACAAAAATGCACCAGAATGGCAGTTCGTACTCGAAGAGCTTGACAAGCTTTCACATTGAAGCTTTTTAGCACATTTTAGCACATTTAGCACTCGGAGCTTCTCTAATTGAAAACCGTGATCCCGACCATCGAGTTCGACATACGAGAACGAGAAGTTCACTCGAATCGACTGTACGAGTTCTGTGATAACATGTTGGGTGGGGTGTTAACATTAACATTATTAATTATTATTATTATTATTATTATTATTATTATTATTATTATTATTAACATTCCTCCCTATTACAGATCTCGTACGGTCGATTCGAGTGAACTTCTCGTTCTCGATTCTCGAACTCGTTTGCCGGGATCACGGTTTTCAATTAGAAAAGCTTCGAGTGCTAAATGTGCTTAAATGTGCCAAAAAGCTTAAATGAGAAAGCTTGTCAAGCTCTTTGAGTACGAACTGCCATTCTGGCGCATTTTTGTAAACATTGCACGCACAGATACACATACACACATAGCAGTTCAGATGTGCATACGATTCGTGCTATTATATTTCTGAAATTTCTAGACGATTTTCGCGATTCTGATGATTTCTACGTTTCCGATAGCGATAGTAACAGTGAAGGAACTGAAAATACAAAGATTCATCGCAAAATATTGCTACGTAAATGTTACAAATTGAACTTTTCCTGACCAAAATATAAACTATCTTTAAACATATTATCATCTTTGCACGGCGCATCATAAACAATACAAACAATTTGATAAAATCAAAGACATCCTAACAGAACGGCTCTTTCCGTAACAAAAAGTTGACGGATGCCGGTTTGTCAAATTCGAGTATGCGTTCGAGTTTCATAATGCGGTGAGAAGTCGATCGTTCGACAAAGGAAGTTCATCCAGTTGAAAGCTCCCGTTACGGAAAGTTCATCCTTCTCGTTACGGAAACGACGACTCCCCCCGCGGGCAAAGCGTTTCAAAAATTCACCCGTCGCGCGATATTTTGTCCCGTTCCTACCCCCTCGAGCCCACAAACTCGCGCTGTCGCAAGCGTGGCGCGATACCGGGTGGTGTCGTTTCTTTCGCTCCTGTGAACATGTTTTTTCCTTTCTCGCTCTTCGCATCGTAGTCCTTTTGGTGCATGCGTGTCCTCGTGTAAATGCGGGGTGTATGTGTGTGCGTTCCGCGTTCACCAAAACTGACAGTTTAGTTTGTTTTGATCACAAAGTTCTAAAGCAAGTTGGTGGTGTCGCTGGCGGTAAGTATATGTTAAAAAGCGTTGATTTTTGTGTAATTTCGTGTTATTTTTAAGTTTACAGTTCACAGAATGACTGCAGAATGTATCGCCGGAAGAATCTGGTAAGTATTGCAAGTGTTGTTGGCGATCAGAGTGATCAAAGATCGCTTGTTATGTTCGCGCAGAAATGCGTAGTTTTCATATATTAATCTGTTTCTTTTGCTTGTTGTAGCTGCCGAAATCGTTTCTACACAGCTTGGTAAGTATCATAAACCCATCGCTCGATCAATGGTAAAGAATATTGATACTTTATTTCACTTTCAGGTGACGACGGCTGACCGAACCTAACGACGGGTCTTCATCAATTAATCAGTGCTGTATAGGGCTGCGGTGCCGTAGGACGCTGGAGAACGGTGTATGTATGTAAAGTGGTGTTTTTATCGTGTTTTTTTCATAAATGAGAAATAAAGGTGTTAACATTTTAAGCCTGTGTAATGCGTATATAGATCCGAAACGGGGGGTATGAATAGGGTAGGGTACTGGATGAAGAGAGTTGATGACACCGCTAAAGCGTTCTTTATAACGAAGCGTTTCAGCGCGGGGCAATGCATAATTTCCAATGCAGAAGCCTATGCAGAGGCTTATGCAGGAGTCGCACGACAGATTTTGCCCGGTGGGTGGGGGGCGTTCGATCTTAGCCGTCTCAGCCTTCCTCCGCCGCGTCACAGGCAGAGGGGTAGCTCGGGCGCTTAAAATTGTTCACTGTGAGGTAAAGAACTTCCTTCCGTCCATGTCATTCGTTACGTAGTCAATAGAATGAAGACAACTCTGACCTTGTTTTCAAACAAATTCCGCACCTAACCAATCCAGCCAATTAAAAAATTTACGGTATTTTACTGTTGGGCTGCTTTGTAACTTCCCTTGTTGAGAGAAAAGCTGCTCTGGTGTGATTCATTTTTTGTACGAGGTGAGTTCAAAATTTTTCGCTACTTTTGAATTTCTGCGGGCTACGTATAAACGATTTTCTGACATGTGTAGCAACTTAACTCCACCTAAATATCGAAAATCGGATATACGTAGCCTGCCGAAATTCAAAAGTTGCGAAAGTTTTTGAACACACCGCGTATGACTCAACTAAAACATGGTCCAGTTAGAATCGGGAACAATTGAATTAACTCTATCTCGCGGTTGGTTTATCTTAGGAAACATGCCAAGGTGTTAAAATGAAGGTATTTTATTGTACTTTGAGAGAAGAATGTCAGAAATCGCGAACTTTCTTTGGAATGCGTGCTATCATTTTTTGCACAATCTTCTGGTTGAATTCAGCGGTTAATTTGTTCCAATTTCTTGCCATCTCATTCCTCATCACCTTTCCAGTCTTCTTCAACTTCCTTTTGATTATTGTCCAATAGTTTTCGATTGGGCGGAGTTCAGGGCAATTTGGTGAGTTGATATCCTTTGCGATGAAATTCACCTTATTGTCACGGCACCACTGAACTACCTCTCTGTTGTAGTGGCAGCTTGCCAAATCAGGCCAAAAGTTAACCGGACCTTAAGTGTCCTGTTGGAATGCTCACATGCAAGAAAGAACAGTAGCCTCTTCGTGGACAGATCATAAACAGATCCTAACAGAGATCTAAACAATACTTCTGCTGGTACCATATTTTTTGCAATGTCCCGAACCGTAAGTCCAGTATTTGCCTTGATTGATCTCAATACCTTTCAGTTCAGCTGCCGCTCGTAAGTTTTACTACGACGTCTACTCTGAATCTTCCAGTCTACGGTATGTGTTCCCGAAAACGGTGGAGCACGGTGGTTTTTGAGATTTTTAAAGCAGACCACGTGGTGTTACCGACGTGAGTGTGCAAATTTTTTTTTCCTTTTTTCTACACTGCTTTTCATAATGATATCCTCACCCGTTTTTTCAGACTGAGGCTAAGATAAAACGCTGAACTTTTCGTAGATGAGGAATCAATTAGTTTTGCAAAAGAAATAATATCCAAGTTACAGCAAGCTCTTCAAGTTCACCCTTGCCTCATCATTTAGAACGACCAATAGCGACGATGACGAACAATTGTGGTTCTCTGAGTCAACACGAACGGGTACACCACAGGACTCCAACATGTACCAACATGGTTCGACATCTAGCAGAACATCAGTTATCACCAACAACGGGTTCTTACGGGCGATAATCAACGGGTGCTTCGTTCACAATAGATAAGATAAACCGGTAGATAGAAATAGGAAAATAGGGATGAGGTAGAAAATTATATAACAAAGAAAATGTAAGAAAATAAACCAGTCTTGTCCTAACAGTCGAACCGTGCGTTTCGATCTGCGTTTCCCATTGAAAGAAACATAACTTCCATTGTTTGGTTTTCCGAAATAAAAATTATTTTGGCTTAGGGAGCCAAAAACGATAAAACGGATGTTTCAAAATGATAGCCTCATTATGTATTATTCAAAAAACATGGCCACTCAGTAAAACTGAATGAAAACTATAATGTATTAATGTAGGAATGGTGTGGGAACTCCTAAAAGGGTCGCGGTAGTCGAATTGTAGTAGCTTTTTAATAGGGGACTGAGCTGACAGCCGTCAGGTAGGCGCGCAAACCCAAGCGTCAGTGCTACGACGAGCGTCCAAGCGAGTAGACCAATAAACTGCACTATCTCACAATAAAAGAAGCGCTATCCCCACATTAATAATCGGTAGCCCCTCCACTACGATTCATTTCTTGAAATATACGTTTTGGCATATTTTGGGATAGGTTCTTCAGCACGTTAATCGACAGGGAACGCCAAGCAGTTCTAATCGCCACTTCAAGCGTCTATATGTTTTCGTACTACTTGCAATTCGCATAGATCTGTCGAACTGGAATTCTCCAAACATTCTCAATAGGGTTGAGATCTTGAGAAACAGTCGAACAGGTCATTAAATTTACTCCCAAATGTAAGTTTTTAGTTTTTGTTGTCGTACTTGCATGGACAGTTGCATTATCCTGCTGGAAAATTAGCTGGTGATGGTTGAAAAGATGCAGGTATGGCTTCAAATTATTCTAGCTTTATACCCTTCACTGTTCATTCGTGAAGTAAATATTGCTAAATTTCATTAGGTTGGCTGCTAAACATATCCCATACCATGATGGAACCTTAGCCATAATTCCATCGTCTGAAAAAACGAGGTTCTCTTCTCAAATTTCGCCGGTAGTGGCAAAAAAATGAAAATTGGAAAACTCAATTTATCGATAGCTTACATAATTTCATTCATCTTTCCATGACATATGGTCGTTCGCAAATTGTAATCTTGCTGCTTTGTGGTGTGTCTTCATTGCTGGAAATTTTCTTATTGATTCTCTGACAAAGCTTACAGAGGAACTAAGATTTCTCCAGTAGAGTTCCAGTTGTTGCATAGCTAACATTCCTGTGCAGTTCATTCTTAATACGCCGACAACTTTTCGTAGTGTTACTAGGGGGCTACACGAAGCGTGAAAAGTAGCGTAAAATTAATTTGTAATGTCAAAACGTTTACGCATCGTGTGGCAGCAAAAATATAAAAACGAAACGTGAAACGTGTTTACGTTCGTGTTTTTGGTCCAAGAAAATAGAAATTAGAAAAGAAAATAGAAAAGAGAAATTAATTGATTTCTGAATTTTTTTATCTGTTTTTTCCGATTTTGTTGCTATACCAGCAAATAAAAACATAAATTATTCTCTGTTTGTAAGCAAAGCGTATGAAAAAAATAATTACGCTCGGGTTTACGCCTCGCGCGAGCCGTAAACGTTTTGACAGCACCGCAGCAGTTTGGCATTAATCGTTAATGTCAAAATCATTACGTTACGCTTGATGTAGCCCCACAGTTAGACGCAGCTTTAACTACTCTTACTTCGTCTCGAGGGTTGAGTGGATTTGGACGTCCAGATGACTTCCGAGTCCCTTATTCCGATGGATCTTTCAAGTAATTATTGACAACCTTTGGAGATCGTTTTAGTAATGAGGCTATTTCACGATTTGACTTCCCAACACTATGGTACGCTTCATTTTTCCCTTTTTCGCCTTCTCATAATTGAGTTCCACGACCCATTTTTGATCAAAATGGCCAATCGCCTGCAGGAAATATGCGAGACTACTGAGATGAAAAACTCAGTTACTTGACAATTCAACTACTGTTAGTAGGATTGGACTAGGACTGACTTTTACAAGTGAGGCTATCATTTTGAAATAGCCGTTTTATCGTTTTTGGCTCCCTAAGTCCAAATAATTTTTATTTCGGAAAACCAACCAATGGATATTATTTGTTTTGCAAAACTAATTGATTCGTCATCTACGAAAAATAGGTTCAGCGTTTTATCTTAGCCTCAGTCTGAAAAAAAACGGGTGAGGATATCATTATGAAAAGCAGTGTAGTTCCATTCTTTCTTTCTATAAACTCCGCGTACCAAGGTGAAACTTTCAGCACTGAAAGTCGAATGTTTATTAAAGACATAAATATCAAAACATTTGAAATCCGACCACCAGAGGCGCTGCTAGATAAATGAAGAAGGACCAAACGGAACCGTCGAAGGCGTACGTTACCGAGCAATGTTGGCTGATTGGTTCTTTGGCGAAATTGAAGCAGTTCTCAGCTTCAATAGTCGACATTTGGTTTCAAAAGTATGGCGCTACTTGCCATACAGCGACAGCCACCATAGATTGTTTGCGCTACATCTTCGGGCAGCGAATAATCAGCAGAAATGGTGTTGTGAATTGGCCTCCAAGAAGATGCGGTACGACACTATTGGATTATTATCTTTGGGAATTTGTGAAAGTCGTCTCTCGCCACACCACGATACAGCAGTCGATAACTCTCGTCAATGTAACGCAGCTGGCCATGATTTCAATTCCCGACACCGATTTGCCAGAGGGGAAGGGGATAACGGTCTAGCGCGAGAACAAATAGCACCGAAAATTATTAGGCCGTTTTTAAAAAAACCAAATAAAAAAAATTTTAAGGACCACCCTTTGCCAACTATTGAGAATATGTGGCCATTCGTGTGGCCTTGTTTTCGCATAAGTTGAATTAAGCTTGTTCCTAAATATGTTAAGAGCAGCGGATAGAGAAGTAATAATAGAGATAATAAAGCAGTCAGTAACGTTCGTCACTGCCCCGCAGCTGGCCTGTGTTCGAATCCCGGGACGGGTTCTTACGCAGCCGGTCATGGTTTCGATTCCTGATATCAGTGTGACGTGACGTGAGGGGTAGGCGCTGGATTAAAAACCCCGTCCGTAAGAAACGATCTGTTACAGAGAGAAACATAGATTAACATTGTCTCTGGTGCAAGCTACTAAGACCGACTAAGCTAGTAAGACCGCTCAGCGGCATTTGCCTAATAATAAATAAAATAAATATGTTTATGTAATAACAGAAACGGTTTGAGTTTGATGGATAATTCACTGTGTTCTGTTATTTTTCCTCGTAAGTTCACTTCGCGTCTTTTCACTCTCCTGGCCGTCATGCAACTGCTTCCTTTTCTTTCACTGCGCTTCCGTCAGCTGTCACCTATCGTCGCCCCGGTGAAAATTCTGCTGCTGTTCTCGTATCTATCTCGACCCTAGTGGAAACTTCACCAACGTTCTCACATTTAGCTAAAAATTTTCTTTCGTATCAATGATCACTAAATACAGCAAAAATATCATTTATACATTTTAGGTAAGGCTGGGGAAAAACTAATCCATTATTTTCTTGGTATATCACTTTAGTGATCGATATCTCGTGAAGTATTGATTGTTCAGTTTCAAGTTTAGGCTCGTTTTAAAGCTGATACTTTAAACGTAAAATTTTTTTCGTTGTTTATTGTTTGTTCCCTGAAATTGAAAAATTGAAATTGAAATTGAAAAAAAGACCGCTGAAATTGTGGATTGTCATTATTGTGCCGAAACTCCATAAACTAGTAATGTGTAGTTTTGGTTTCGTTGACCCGTTTCGGTTATTATTGATGTTAAAGACGAACCTCGCACAAGCAGATACGTTTAACCATTTCTCAAGCGGATGGGTATTGGGGATAAGAAATGGGATATATTAGGTTGGGGAAAAAGAAATCGTTTATTTTCTCGGTAGATGGAAGCAGTGATTGATATCTCTTGAAGTATCGATCGTACAGTTTTAAGTTTAGGCTCGTTTTAAAGCTTATGCTTTACACTTCGTGAAAATAATCGTTGTCTAAGCGAGGTGAAGCAGCTTAACCGATGTCCAAACCAGGACTAACGGCCGGGAAGGTGGAACGTGAAAGGAATTGTTTATCATGAGTAGCTTCCTTGTGACTAAACATTAAATTCAGCATCCACCGTATAGTCCGGACCTTGCAGCAACCGATTGATGCTTTTCTCGCGCATTACAAAATTTCCTGAATGATGAAAAATGGAAATCAAGAAAGGATTGTGAAAAAAGATTGCTAGAGTTTTTCGCCAATAACGCCAATAACCAGGACTTCTATGAGAGACGTTCAGCTACTTTTAAGAAGGCAACAAATTTTCCTACAAAACGGTGCATATGTGATGCAAATCAAACCATCTGAACACCTTAAAGACAGTTTTGAATGTCATCCAAAACTAATGGATTACTTTTTTCTCAGCCATATTTAATGTTTTTGATTGATATTTGATTGATTGACATTTTTCTTTTTCGTGTTTCGTCAAATCTTTTGTGTTCTTAAACTAAAGTTCTTTTTGCTTTACACTGTATGCTTAACGATATATTGTAGTAAATAGTGGCTAAAGTGAAACCACATTAATTGAGTAATGTGTTCAGTAGACATTGTGTTCAATTTTGAAAGTGGAGCCGATGCAACCACTTTTATATGAAAAATTTATGTAGAAAGTCCGATTAAAAATTTTCGCGGGCTACGTATGAGGGGCGTTCAAAAAGTTCTAACAATTTTGTATTTACGTGGGCTACGTATATCCGATTTTTTGTGGCGTTATGTTATTAGGTGTATGCGTTGAAATTTATCGTTTACATATAGGGGGC
>NW_026684286.1:0-2386 GCF_943735745.2 Anopheles bellator | reverse complement strand
AATTTGGTAAAAAAACGATAAATTTCTACGCATACTCCTAATATTATTATTATTATTATTTATGATTACAAAATGTTCGCCGTTCAGGCTTAACAAATACTCAAAGGAGAGAAACAAAAAAGAAAGAACAGAAAAAAAGAGAAAAAGAGAAATACTTACAGACTAAAGAGGAAAGGTATGTGGAAAATGAGGAGAGGAAGAAGAGGAGGGAGGGATTATAAAAAGGAGTCAAGGAGACGGGAACGGAAGAGTGAAAGGGAGGCATTGAAGTCGAACAGGCTGCTCGCTTCGTTGAAGGCCGAAAGGCCACGCAGGAATGGATCGTTCTGACCGTGGCGAGACCGGCGAGGGGGAATCAGGAACAGCGGCCTATCCCGCAGATGTCGGGATGGTGCATAGAAAGGGAGAGAGGCGAGGAGATTAGGAGCGTCAATGTTTTGGAGGAGGAGATTGGCAACAAAGAGCGCCTTGGCCATCGTGAGGCGATCCTCAACTCTGGGAAGGCGAAGCATACGGCAGCGAATGCGTTAAGGGGGTCTGACAGGGGAGGCAGCACCAACAAAGCGACGGATGGCGCACCTCGTGAACCTCCTCTGGACCCCCACAAGGCGGCTCATGGCAGTGCTGCCGGCGGGGGACCACACCACACATGCATACTCAAGGATGGGTCGGACCCAGCAACAAAAAAGTGCCCTGAGACACCAGGGATCGCGGATCTCAGATGCCATGCGAGTCACAAAGCCGAGGGCTTTGTTGGCTTTTGCCATGATTGCATCCACCTGAGGGGAAAAGGAGAGGGAGTCATCGAGTAGGACACCGAGATCCTTGATCGTAGACACCCTTGGGAGAGAAGAGCCATGGAGAGTATAGCTCCAAGTAAGTCTGGAGCTAGACTTACAGAAGGAAATGACACAGCACTTAGGAGGACATAGAGAGAGACCGTTCGAGGCACTCCAATCGGCAAACTCATCAATAGCACGTTGGAAGGAGATTGCATCATTAGGGGATGCAATTGGAAGCCAGAATTTGACATCATCGGCATAGAGAAGGAAATTAACGGGATGAAGGGCAGAAAAGCAGTCGTTGATAAAAAGGGAAAAAAGGAGAGGGCTAAGGGTGCTCCCTTGAGGCACACCAGAAGGAGTGGGAATAGAAGCGGAGAGACACTCGCCGACCCTAACCCGGGAGGTCCGATAGGATAGGAAGGACTGGAACCAGGATAGGAGGGGGTTGCCGATGCCAAGCCGACTAAGTTTGGCAACAAGGAGGGAGTGAGGGATGGAGTCGAACGCTGAACATGTTGCTACACATGTCAGTGACTGATGGTGAAAAGTTCGGCTATTTTGAGTAATCAATCCATTTTTGACAGCTGTTTTGCTTGGACAAGATTTGGCTTATCGTCAATGGTTTTTTATCTGAGAAGAACGGACCGGGATTTACGTATTAAACTTACACAATAGATAACTTAATATAAATTATCGAGACTACATAGCTGGTCAAACAAGTATTTAAGCTGCATTATTTGATCATTTTTTAAAACCTATTGAATTCACAGGTGATGCCGGCTCGACGAACAAGGCCGGCTATTGATTACAATGATATTATAAGATAGTAGTACTATTAATAAGATAAAGATGATCTAACACAGGTGAACAATTCTAGGAATTTGCTTATTGCAATACTTTCAATATTTCTGCACCTAATTCCTGCGCTCAGATATTGAAATTTGGCTCTGGCCCGCTGCCAATTGCGGTATCGCCGATTGCTTGGTTACCCGGAGGTTCTGGCTATACCTTTCCGGCTTTAAGCCTTCCTGTGCCGGGGAAGTGTTGGCTGACTTCATGAAGTCCCGACTCTCCACCGACGATGTAGTGGTGCATCGGTTAACGAAAGCTGGGACTAACACAAATGGACTATCATTTGTGTCATTCGAGGTTAGATTACCTTATGACCTGCCGGCCGTTGCGTTATCTGCTACCACATGGCCGTCGGCTATGCGTTTCGGCGAGTTTGTACACCGTCCTGCCTCGAATGTAAACGTCCCTCGCTCAACATCATCGGATGCTTCACCTCAGGCTACCCCATTGCGTGATGGGGCTCCGCCACCCCTACTTCCTGTTGTGCAGCACGGCTCGCCCGCATAGCGCTGTAGTGTTCCTGCTGCTGTATCTCCCCGCTCGGATTCCTGCACGATCTACTACCAAAACGCACGTGGTATGCGGTCTAAGTCGTCGGAAGTATGGCTTGCCTCGTCGGTTTTAAATTGCGAAGTCCTGGTACTGACCGAAACTTGGCTTGATCCATCGCTGCCGTCCAGTATTTTTTTCAACGTCGACGAATATCACGTGTTTCGTTGCGATCGCTCCGCAGTGAACAGCACCAAATC
>NW_026684285.1:4080-18104 GCF_943735745.2 Anopheles bellator | reverse complement strand
ATAAATAAATAAATAAATAAATAAATAAATAAATAAATAAATAAATACATTTTGCAATTATTTTTGTTTCAAATGTCATGACGGCGCCAACTTCCATGCGTTAACCGTAGTGCCATGCTGCCAGCCGTGCAGACCTCCAGGGGGTTGAAATAACTGAACGTAAAGTATCTCAAACGTCCAATTGCATTAATGTAACTTGTGAATTGCACCGAATTAAATAAAATATACGTACTGAAAGGCCGCTATAATTCGGATAACTCTAAACTAATCCAACTCTACTTATAACGAACCAATTGACCATTTCAATTAAATTAAATGAAACTCAATTAGTCGCAATTAGTTCAACTATGCAATGACGCATCTCGCAAGATATAATGGAGTGGGAATAGCGCAAATATCATGCTGTAAATCACAGCAAATCAGACGAAAGCAGAAAAATATATCGATAATCTATACAATAATCCGAATAAATTATAAAAAACGTCATTTGAAAATTTTATAGAAAGAACTAAAACTAGTAACGGTAAAGGGCAAATTGACCTGGATCACACGTATGTTAGCATATTATATAAGAAATAGCAAAATTAAACAAAATAACAATGGAATTTTAAAATACAGAGGAACAGTACAGGGTCGGGCAGGGTAACTCCACACTTTGAACAATAAGATATTTTAAACCAATCATGATATTATATAGACTGTATGTGACCAAAAGTATTTGCTTTTCAGTTGACTGATACAAAAATGTATAAAATAGAGTTCAATAATAAGATTAGGAATATATTGCCTTTAGTTCTAAATCACAACAAGCTTGTGCGTATCAGCTTAGCAGACTAAACGTGTGTAATATAGCGTATCTGATTTATCGTAGCATAAAACGTTATAATAGTACTGGAAATATCGTTAAGTGGACGAAAGTCATATGCAGTATCACCTATAAGGGAAAACAGGGCTTAAAGAAAATCCTTCGTTTAAAACAAATTACCAAAAAAATTAATATACAACTTAAATATTTCACGCATACTTTCCAGTTAAATAACATAAGGCGTGGCTCTTAGCTACAGCTACAAGTTCTCAAAAGCTCACGATGTAACACCACTTCAAACGATTTTAGTAAGACTTTAAAGGGCAAAGCAATTGTTGCGTTTGTGCGAAAGTGATTATTTCACGAACATTGTGTTATATGATAGGAAATATGTCAATAGTTCAGCTATTCTTCAACTCCAAAAGTCATTATGTATACTTGTTCGCTTCCTATCGCAAATATGAAAATTTGAGTAGTTGATGACAACCTGAAGTAATTTTCCGTCACAAGTAACAGTTTAGTAAAAATATTTGCAGTAAATTGACTGCGTATGGCTCTCCAATCGTGTTCATCAAAGTTTATGAGGTTATTACAGAGAAAATGTGAGTAAGTGCCTTGAAATGAATGTGGAGTCATGAAAGCTAACGCCTTATGAAGGCCTAGGAGTCATGAACACGTATACATTTTGGTAGTAGGCTGAGGGTGTTATTTGACCACGTCTTCTTATTTTATCAAGAACGTGTAATAGACCACGTGCCAAAATTCATTCTGCATTCATTCATATAATGATTCATCATTTCTAAATATTCTTATAGCGTTCCGCAAGATAACATTCATGAAGGGTTAAACTTGTTAACCGTTTAAAGGCTAAAGATAAAGCGAAAGGAGGATACATCGAATAAAAGTAAAGTAGTTGTCTTACCGTTGATAGTTTTTGCACAGTATTATTTTTAGAATAAACGAAAAAATATTGATGTCTTTTGTTTGTTGCAATTGTCTTGCATAGCCCTAAAGTTTTTTTCGGAAATCTCTCGTAGTTTGGCCATCTTATAAAAGACACAAGTTTCCTGGACTTCATTTTTTACGAATGGCCACTGTTACTTTAAACTTGTAACGAATTTCAGAGCATGCATTGTTTGTTGACGTCAAATGGCTCTTGGACCTTTTTAACTGACAGTACAGCATAAGGTTCCTTTGGCTTTTTCATTCGCACAATTCCAAAAATTCTTTAAATTATTGAAAAGTGTAAAAATTAACATTTAAATATTTTATTATTATTAAGCAACAACCCCTGAGCGGTCTTAGCTTGCACCATAGACAATTTTAATTCTCTGTTGCTCTCTGTAACGAATCGTTTTTACAGGAGGGGTTGTTGATCCCGCGTCATCCCCCTGTCACGCCGGTATCGAGAATCGAAACCATTTCCCCTATTATGAAACTCGAACACTCGACTTCTCGAACTCGAATGTCGAACTCGAGTGCCGGGATCGCGGTTTTCGATTCGAGAAGCTCCGCAGCTAAAAGCTTAAACATGAAAAAAGTCAAAGCTCTTTGAGTACGCACTGTAATTCTGGTGCATTTTGTAAACATTGTACACACAGATACACATACACAGATAGCAGTTCAGATGTGCGTGCGATTCTTGCTGTTATATAATATTAGCAGATCCGGTGAACTATGTTCCGTCCCAAAGGCAATTTCGGATTTTATCTAGTTTATTTTTTTATAAGGATTAGGATAAATTAACAAAATCTTGAATTGTAACGATTATTTAATAGGCTCTTTTAGGTTTTCTTTTTTCTTCAGTTAAGCACCTTGTGATACATTTAATTTTTTGTTCTATTATCAGGTGAAAGAACAAACAAACGATCATCATCTAACCCGTGAACACGCCACATATAATTTACCATGGGGAAGCATTGATTTTCCAAACTCAGACCACAAACTTTCAAGGATTGGCCTTGTGATCACATTGATCATCAATTTTCTTACCATCAAACGTTTACCGTTGCACAGTTTTGGTTGGATTATGTTTCGAAGCATGATTACTTCAGAGCCAACCTTTCAGGCCAGGAAACACCGCAAGCTGAAAGTTGCTGGAAGTGAATTCACGAATTCGGACCTTTCACACCGGTTGCAAACGGGTGCGAAAGGCAACAGAAAATTGTTTCGCCCTATCGTTCGGGTGAAAAACATTAGACATCTTGGGTAGTTGAAAACTAATCGAAGACTACTCAATTGAGATTTTTTTGTATGCAAAATAATTTTAACTTAATTAATACTTGTAATACGTACAAACACAAATTCACCATAAAACTATTTGAATTCTCGACCCAAAACTCAATGTCTTCAACTTGCGTATATAAACACAACTAATCTGTCAAGAGAAACAATGTTTTGCGGCGAAATTTAAAGAATGCTTTGTTGTTATTGTGACTGATTGGCAAAATCTCTTAAATCAGTTGAATCGTTGAGTCGCTTACGTCTTTGGTCTTACATCTTACATCGTTGTCGTACGTTTGTGTCAATATGATAAATGAAATGGATGAAGAGGCAGTGCTCACTCATACCACTGTTACCAAACAACAGCAGATCTACCGAAGCTACGATGCAAATCCGTGAGGACTGTGCCAATTTTTTTTCCCACAATGTACGAAACGTTGCAAACATTGCATGGCAGTAAAACTGAGCCTAACAATGAAGCCTAAAGCCCTTTATTTATAACGATGATGAACATGTTTATGGACGCCTAAACTTACTTGAACTAACTACTGCTAACTCGCGTCTTATGGGCGGTCCAGACGTTCCAATTCAATAGCGATATCTGAGTAAATGACGTTGCTCGGAGATGTCATTAATGTCACTTACGCAGATCTACAAATCTGAACAAACGAGCATCAATTTGTGAACAAATTCAAACAAGTGCAAGTTTGTCGGTTGACTTGTTGATGTTTTGTTTTGTAAGTAGAATAAGAGACATTTATATTTTGGACGCTTCGTCAACGTTCGCGAAAGTGTTTAACTGAATTTATAAAAATTTACGAAAGTCTGCCATGTCTCTGGCAACTAAAAAATAAAAAATATAGTGATCGCAATAAAAAGGCGAAGGCATACGATGCCATTTAAAAGCTATTTCCTCGACACTGTAACCTCTTCGCATGTTCTTTTTTCGCTTTTTAACCGAAAACCACAATGCTAAGGCAAACCAACACAGTGTTGCTTCCATGGCTGTTTCCAACATGTCCAACCGACAAACTTGCACTTGTTTGAATTTGTTCACAAATTGATGCTCGTTTGTTCAGATTTGTAGATCTGCGTAAGTGACATTAATGACATCTCCGAGAAACGTCATTTACTCAGATATCGCTGTCGAATTGGAACGTCTGGACCGCCCATTACAGAAATGTTTGCTCTACCAAGTTGCTCCAGGTAATAATAACTCGCGTTGGTTTGTACAAGTCATCGTACTGTTAAAACGATCCAAATTTGAGGATCCAACTGTTACTGGAAGGTCACACGAAGCGTAAAAACTAGCGTAAAATTAATTTGTAATAACAAACTGTTTACGCCTCGGCCAAAACATATACGTTTTGACAGAAGCGCAGCAGTTTGGCATTAATCTGTAATGTCAAAAATATTACGTTACGCACCGTCTGGCCCCGCAGTTACTTCAATCATTCATTGGTTCGAAATACTGTTTCTGAAAATAGGTGGCAATGTTCACGAGGTTACTCAAGCTAAGCAATCGATCCTTATATTATCATCCCGGGATGCCTTATAATTAAAATAATAATTCAAATAAATTGTATATAAGTGTTTTACATTTAATGTCATTTTATACCAGTCTACAACAGAATTACTTTTTTTTAAACTAACGTCAATTTTAATTTCGTGAAACAAAACAAAACAGAAACAAACTGTCCTCATTCTGTCAAACAATTTCGCCTCACCTACCCAACCACCAAGAATACGATGCTTGGCCAAAGTTTCTGAGCGACACCAAAGTAGAGTTGTGTTTTTACAAATTTGCCTTTGGCGTGCGAAATTGATGTCGCCAATGCCGACAACCGGTGTGAAGGGCTTCACAGAAAGTCGTAGAAGACAAAGTGAATTTGCCTTTCCGTAACGTGCCAAAATTTAGGGCAAAAATTTCAGCTTGCGGTGTGTGGCGGGCTTTAGGCGTAAATTGTGCTTGTTTAAGGGACCTATTATGATTCTCAAACTCGTTTACGGAAATCACTCAAACGATCATCTGAGTTCATTTTGCTATCGCGGCAGTTGTCGTTTCCGTAACGGGAAGGATGAACTTTCCGTAACGGGAGCTTTCAACTGGATGAACTTTTTACTCGATCAAACGACTACTCACCGCATTATGGTTTTGAAACGGGTACTCGAATTTGACAAACCGGTTTCCGTGAACTTTTCGTTACGAAAAGAGCCATTCTGTTAGGATGTATTTGATTTTATTAATTAGTTTGTATTGTTTATGCTCCGCAGGGATAGCTAGGTAGGCCGAAAAGATACTGGTGGGTTTTTTCATTCATGTAGTAGCTAATTAGCTCGGAAACGTTCGGCTAAGTGTTTTGTATTTTCTTGTGGTTACCGCAGTCCCAAATAGGCCGGAAAGCAGTTGCTACAGCAGTTGCAAATAGGGCGAAGAGATACGGGTAAGTTTGTTTCTGTTTCGGAAAGTAATGTCAAAAACATTTCCCTTGAGATGCGAAAATTTTTCTTGAACCTGCAACATGAAAGAAAAATCGATTGATCATTTTTGGTTTCGAGCACACTTACTCTGGTGATGAAAAATTCAGTGGGTCGGATTTACATCGCAATATTTTGCGATGAATCGTTACATTTTCAGTTTCTTCGCTATCACTGTTGCTATCGAAAACGTAATAAGCGGAAATCAACTTAAAATTTCAGAAATATAATAGCAAGAATCGTACGCACATCTGAACTGCTATCTGTGTATGTGTATCTGTGAGTGCAATGTTTACAAAAATGCACCAGAATGGCAGTTCGTACTCGAAGAGCTTGACAAGCTTTCACATTGAAGCTTTTTAGCACATTTTAGCACATTTAGCACTCGGAGCTTCTCTAATTGAAAACCGTGATCCCGACCATCGAGTTCGACATACGAGAACGAGAAGTTCACTCGAATCGACTGTACGAGTTCTGTGATAACATGTTGGGTGGGGTGTTAACATTAACATTATTAATTATTATTATTATTATTATTATTATTATTATTATTATTATTATTAACATTCCTCCCTATTACAGATCTCGTACGGTCGATTCGAGTGAACTTCTCGTTCTCGATTCTCGAACTCGTTTGCCGGGATCACGGTTTTCAATTAGAAAAGCTTCGAGTGCTAAATGTGCTTAAATGTGCCAAAAAGCTTAAATGAGAAAGCTTGTCAAGCTCTTTGAGTACGAACTGCCATTCTGGCGCATTTTTGTAAACATTGCACGCACAGATACACATACACACATAGCAGTTCAGATGTGCATACGATTCGTGCTATTATATTTCTGAAATTTCTAGACGATTTTCGCGATTCTGATGATTTCTACGTTTCCGATAGCGATAGTAACAGTGAAGGAACTGAAAATACAAAGATTCATCGCAAAATATTGCTACGTAAATGTTACAAATTGAACTTTTCCTGACCAAAATATAAACTATCTTTAAACATATTATCATCTTTGCACGGCGCATCATAAACAATACAAACAATTTGATAAAATCAAAGACATCCTAACAGAACGGCTCTTTCCGTAACAAAAAGTTGACGGATGCCGGTTTGTCAAATTCGAGTATGCGTTCGAGTTTCATAATGCGGTGAGAAGTCGATCGTTCGACAAAGGAAGTTCATCCAGTTGAAAGCTCCCGTTACGGAAAGTTCATCCTTCTCGTTACGGAAACGACGACTCCCCCCGCGGGCAAAGCGTTTCAAAAATTCACCCGTCGCGCGATATTTTGTCCCGTTCCTACCCCCTCGAGCCCACAAACTCGCGCTGTCGCAAGCGTGGCGCGATACCGGGTGGTGTCGTTTCTTTCGCTCCTGTGAACATGTTTTTTCCTTTCTCGCTCTTCGCATCGTAGTCCTTTTGGTGCATGCGTGTCCTCGTGTAAATGCGGGGTGTATGTGTGTGCGTTCCGCGTTCACCAAAACTGACAGTTTAGTTTGTTTTGATCACAAAGTTCTAAAGCAAGTTGGTGGTGTCGCTGGCGGTAAGTATATGTTAAAAAGCGTTGATTTTTGTGTAATTTCGTGTTATTTTTAAGTTTACAGTTCACAGAATGACTGCAGAATGTATCGCCGGAAGAATCTGGTAAGTATTGCAAGTGTTGTTGGCGATCAGAGTGATCAAAGATCGCTTGTTATGTTCGCGCAGAAATGCGTAGTTTTCATATATTAATCTGTTTCTTTTGCTTGTTGTAGCTGCCGAAATCGTTTCTACACAGCTTGGTAAGTATCATAAACCCATCGCTCGATCAATGGTAAAGAATATTGATACTTTATTTCACTTTCAGGTGACGACGGCTGACCGAACCTAACGACGGGTCTTCATCAATTAATCAGTGCTGTATAGGGCTGCGGTGCCGTAGGACGCTGGAGAACGGTGTATGTATGTAAAGTGGTGTTTTTATCGTGTTTTTTTCATAAATGAGAAATAAAGGTGTTAACATTTTAAGCCTGTGTAATGCGTATATAGATCCGAAACGGGGGGTATGAATAGGGTAGGGTACTGGATGAAGAGAGTTCATGACACCGCTAAAGCGTTCTTTATAACGAAGCGTTTCAGCGCGGGGCAATGCATAATTTCCAATGCAGAAGCCTATGCAGAGGCTTATGCAGGAGTCGCACGACAGATTTTGCCCGGTGGGTGGGGGGCGTTCGATCTTAGCCGTCTCAGCCTTCCTCCGCCGCGTCACAGGCAGAGGGGTAGCTCGGGCGCTTAAAATTGTTCACTGTGAGGTAAAGAACTTCCTTCCGTCCATGTCATTCTACGTAGTCAATAGAATGAAGACAACTCTGACCTTGTTTTCAAACAAATTCCGCACCTAACCAATCCAGCCAATTAAAAAATTTACGGTATTTTACTGTTGGGCTGCTTTGTAACTTCCCTTGTTGAGAGAAAAGCTGCTCTGGTGTGATTCATTTTTTGTACGAGGTGAGTTCAAAATTTTTCGCTACTTTTGAATTTCTGCGGGCTACGTATAAACGATTTTCTGACATGTGTAGCAACTTAACTCCACCTAAATATCGAAAATCGGATATACGTAGCCTGCCGAAATTCAAAAGTTGCGAAAGTTTTTGAACACACCGCGTATGACTCAACTAAAACATGGTCCAGTTAGAATCGGGAACAATTGAATTAACTCTATCTCGCGGTTGGTTTATCTTAGGAAACATGCCAAGGTGTTAAAATGAAGGTATTTTATTGTACTTTGAGAGAAGAATGTCAGAAATCGCGAACTTTCTTTGGAATGCGTGCTATCATTTTTTGCACAATCTTCTGGTTGAATTCAGCGGTTAATTTGTTCCAATTTCTTGCCATCTCATTCCTCATCACCTTTCCAGTCTTCTTCAACTTCCTTTTGATTATTGTCCAATAGTTTTCGATTGGGCGGAGTTCAGGGCAATTTGGTGAGTTGATATCCTTTGCGATGAAATTCACCTTATTGTCACGGCACCACTGAACTACCTCTCTGTTGTAGTGGCAGCTTGCCAAATCAGGCCAAAAGTTAACCGGACCTTAAGTGTCCTGTTGGAATGCTCACATGCAAGAAAGAACAGTAGCCTCTTCGTGGACAGATCATAAACAGATCCTAACAGAGATCTAAACAATACTTCTGCTGGTACCATATTTTTTGCAATGTCCCGAACCGTAAGTCCAGTATTTGCCTTGATTGATCTCAATACCTTTCAGTTCAGCTGCCGCTCGTAAGTTTTACTACGACGTCTACTCTGAATCTTCCAGTCTACGGTATGTGTTCCCGAAAACGGTGGAGCACGGTGGTTTTTGAGATTTTTAAAGCAGACCACGTGGTGTTACCGACGTGAGTGTGCAAATTTTTTTTTCCTTTTTTCTACACTGCTTTTCATAATGATATCCTCACCCGTTTTTTCAGACTGAGGCTAAGATAAAACGCTGAACTTTTCGTAGATGAGGAATCAATTAGTTTTGCAAAAGAAATAATATCCAAGTTACAGCAAGCTCTTCAAGTTCACCCTTGCCTCATCATTTAGAACGACCAATAGCGACGATGACGAACAATTGTGGTTCTCTGAGTCAACACGAACGGGTACACCACAGGACTCCAACATGTACCAACATGGTTCGACATCTAGCAGAACATCAGTTATCACCAACAACGGGTTCTTACGGGCGATAATCAACGGGTGCTTCGTTCACAATAGATAAGATAAACCGGTAGATAGAAATAGGAAAATAGGGATGAGGTAGAAAATTATATAACAAAGAAAATGTAAGAAAATAAACCAGTCTTGTCCTAACAGTCGAACCGTGCGTTTCGATCTGCGTTTCCCATTGAAAGAAACATAACTTCCATTGTTTGGTTTTCCGAAATAAAAATTATTTTGGCTTAGGGAGCCAAAAACGATAAAACGGATGTTTCAAAATGATAGCCTCATTATGTATTATTCAAAAAACATGGCCACTCAGTAAAACTGAATGAAAACTATAATGTATTAATGTAGGAATGGTGTGGGAACTCCTAAAAGGGTCGCGGTAGTCGAATTGTAGTAGCTTTTTAATAGGGGACTGAGCTGACAGCCGTCAGGTAGGCGCGCAAACCCAAGCGTCAGTGCTACGACGAGCGTCCAAGCGAGTAGACCAATAAACTGCACTATCTCACAATAAAAGAAGCGCTATCCCCACATTAATAATCGGTAGCCCCTCCACTACGATTCATTTCTTGAAATATACGTTTTGGCATATTTTGGGATAGGTTCTTCAGCACGTTAATCGACAGGGAACGCCAAGCAGTTCTAATCGCCACTTCAAGCGTCTATATGTTTTCGTACTACTTGCAATTCGCATAGATCTGTCGAACTGGAATTCTCCAAACATTCTCAATAGGGTTGAGATCTTGAGAAACAGTCGAACAGGTCATTAAATTTACTCCCAAATGTAAGTTTTTAGTTTTTGTTGTCGTACTTGCATGGACAGTTGCATTATCCTGCTGGAAAATTAGCTGGTGATGGTTGAAAAGATGCAGGTATGGCTTCAAATTATTCTAGCTTTATACCCTTCACTGTTCATTCGTGAAGTAAATATTGCTAAATTTCATTAGGTTGGCTGCTAAACATATCCCATACCATGATGGAACCTTAGCCATAATTCCATCGTCTGAAAAAACGAGGTTCTCTTCTCAAATTTCGCCGGTAGTGGCAAAAAAATGAAAATTGGAAAACTCAATTTATCGATAGCTTACATAATTTCATTCATCTTTCCATGACATATGGTCGTTCGCAAATTGTAATCTTGCTGCTTTGTGGTGTGTCTTCATTGCTGGAAATTTTCTTATTGATTCTCTGACAAAGCTTACAGAGGAACTAAGATTTCTCCAGTAGAGTTCCAGTTGTTGCATAGCTAACATTCCTGTGCAGTTCATTCTTAATACGCCGACAACTTTTCGTAGTGTTACTAGGGGGCTACACGAAGCGTGAAAAGTAGCGTAAAATTAATTTGTAATGTCAAAACGTTTACGCATCGTGTGGCAGCAAAAATATAAAAACGAAACGTGAAACGTGTTTACGTTCGTGTTTTTGGTCCAAGAAAATAGAAATTAGAAAAGAAAATAGAAAAGAGAAATTAATTGATTTCTGAATTTTTTTATCTGTTTTTTCCGATTTTGTTGCTATACCAGCAAATAAAAACATAAATTATTCTCTGTTTGTAAGCAAAGCGTATGAAAAAAATAATTACGCTCGGGTTTACGCCTCGCGCGAGCCGTAAACGTTTTGACAGCACCGCAGCAGTTTGGCATTAATCGTTAATGTCAAAATCATTACGTTACGCTTGATGTAGCCCCACAGTTAGACGCAGCTTTAACTACTCTTACTTCGTCTCGAGGGTTGAGTGGATTTGGACGTCCAGATGACTTCCGAGTCCCTTATTCCGATGGATCTTTCAAGTAATTATTGACAACCTTTGGAGATCGTTTTAGTAATGAGGCTATTTCACGATTTGACTTCCCAACACTATGGTACGCTTCATTTTTCCCTTTTTCGCCTTCTCATAATTGAGTTCCACGACCCATTTTTGATCAAAATGGCCAATCGCCTGCAGGAAATATGCGAGACTACTGAGATGAAAAACTCAGTTACTTGACAATTCAACTACTGTTAGTAGGATTGGACTAGGACTGACTTTTACAAGTGAGGCTATCATTTTGAAATAGCCGTTTTATCGTTTTTGGCTCCCTAAGTCCAAATAATTTTTATTTCGGAAAACCAACCAATGGATATTATTTGTTTTGCAAAACTAATTGATTCGTCATCTACGAAAAATAGGTTCAGCGTTTTATCTTAGCCTCAGTCTGAAAAAAAACGGGTGAGGATATCATTATGAAAAGCAGTGTAGTTCCATTCTTTCTTTCTATAAACTCCGCGTACCAAGGTGAAACTTTCAGCACTGAAAGTCGAATGTTTATTAAAGACATAAATATCAAAACATTTGAAATCCGACCACCAGAGGCGCTGCTAGATAAATGAAGAAGGACCAAACGGAACCGTCGAAGGCGTACGTTACCGAGCAATGTTGGCTGATTGGTTCTTTGGCGAAATTGAAGCAGTTCTCAGCTTCAATAGTCGACATTTGGTTTCAAAAGTATGGCGCTACTTGCCATACAGCGACAGCCACCATAGATTGTTTGCGCTACATCTTCGGGCAGCGAATAATCAGCAGAAATGGTGTTGTGAATTGGCCTCCAAGAAGATGCGGTACGACACTATTGGATTATTATCTTTGGGAATTTGTGAAAGTCGTCTCTCGCCACACCACGATACAGCAGTCGATAACTCTCGTCAATGTAACGCAGCTGGCCATGATTTCAATTCCCGACACCGATTTGCCAGAGGGGAAGGGGATAACGGTCTAGCGCGAGAACAAATAGCACCGAAAATTATTAGGCCGTTTTTAAAAAAACCAAATAAAAAAAATTTTAAGGACCACCCTTTGCCAACTATTGAGAATATGTGGCCATTCGTGTGGCCTTGTTTTCGCATAAGTTGAATTAAGCTTGTTCCTAAATATGTTAAGAGCAGCGGATAGAGAAGTAATAATAGAGATAATAAAGCAGTCAGTAACGTTCGTCACTGCCCCGCAGCTGGCCTGTGTTCGAATCCCGGGACGGGTTCTTACGCAGCCGGTCATGGTTTCGATTCCTGATATCAGTGTGACGTGACGTGAGGGGTAGGCGCTGGATTAAAAACCCCGTCCGTAAGAAACGATCTGTTACAGAGAGAAACATAGATTAACATTGTCTCTGGTGCAAGCTACTAAGACCGACTAAGCTAGTAAGACCGCTCAGCGGCATTTGCCTAATAATAAATAAAATAAATATGTTTATGTAATAACAGAAACGGTTTGAGTTTGATGGATAATTCACTGTGTTCTGTTATTTTTCCTCGTAAGTTCACTTCGCGTCTTTTCACTCTCCTGGCCGTCATGCAACTGCTTCCTTTTCTTTCACTGCGCTTCCGTCAGCTGTCACCTATCGTCGCCCCGGTGAAAATTCTGCTGCTGTTCTCGTATCTATCTCGACCCTAGTGGAAACTTCACCAACGTTCTCACATTTAGCTAAAAATTTTCTTTCGTATCAATGATCACTAAATACAGCAAAAATATCATTTATACATTTTAGGTAAGGCTGGGGAAAAACTAATCCATTATTTTCTTGGTATATCACTTTAGTGATCGATATCTCGTGAAGTATTGATTGTTCAGTTTCAAGTTTAGGCTCGTTTTAAAGCTGATACTTTAAACGTAAAATTTTTTTCGTTGTTTATTGTTTGTTCCCTGAAATTGAAAAATTGAAATTGAAATTGAAAAAAAGACCGCTGAAATTGTGGATTGTCATTATTGTGCCGAAACTCCATAAACTAGTAATGTGTAGTTTTGGTTTCGTTGACCCGTTTCGGTTATTATTGATGTTAAAGACGAACCTCGCACAAGCAGATACGTTTAACCATTTCTCAAGCGGATGGGTATTGGGGATAAGAAATGGGATATATTAGGTTGGGGAAAAAGAAATCGTTTATTTTCTCGGTAGATGGAAGCAGTGATTGATATCTCTTGAAGTATCGATCGTACAGTTTTAAGTTTAGGCTCGTTTTAAAGCTTATGCTTTACACTTCGTGAAAATAATCGTTGTCTAAGCGAGGTGAAGCAGCTTAACCGATGTCCAAACCAGGACTAACGGCCGGGAAGGTGGAACGTGAAAGGAATTGTTTATCATGAGTAGCTTCCTTGTGACTAAACATTAAATTCAGCATCCACCGTATAGTCCGGACCTTGCAGCAACCGATTGATGCTTTTCTCGCGCATTACAAAATTTCCTGAATGATGAAAAATGGAAATCAAGAAAGGATTGTGAAAAAAGATTGCTAGAGTTTTTCGCCAATAACGCCAATAACCAGGACTTCTATGAGAGACGTTCAGCTACTTTTAAGAAGGCAACAAATTTTCCTACAAAACGGTGCATATGTGATGCAAATCAAACCATCTGAACACCTTAAAGACAGTTTTGAATGTCATCCAAAACTAATGGATTACTTTTTTCTCAGCCATATTTAATGTTTTTGATTGATATTTGATTGATTGACATTTTTCTTTTTCGTGTTTCGTCAAATCTTTTGTGTTCTTAAACTAAAGTTCTTTTTGCTTTACACTGTATGCTTAACGATATATTGTAGTAAATAGTGGCTAAAGTGAAACCACATTAATTGAGTAATGTGTTCAGTAGACATTGTGTTCAATTTTGAAAGTGGAGCCGATGCAACCACTTTTATATGAAAAATTTATGTAGAAAGTCCGATTAAAAATTTTCGCGGGCTACGTATGAGGGGCGTTCAAAAAGTTCTAACAATTTTGTATTTACGTGGGCTACGTATATCCGATTTTTTGTGGCGTTATGTTATTAGGTGTATGCGTTGAAATTTATCGTTTACATATAGGGGGC